>NC_034596.1:12064917-12067898 GCF_900095145.1 Mus pahari | reverse complement strand
AGAAGATGGCCTAGTCGGCCATCATTGGGAAGAGAGGCCCCTTGGTCTTGCAAACTTTATATGACCCAACACAGGGGAATGCCAGGGCCAAGAAGTGGGAGTGGGTAGGTAGGGGAGCAGGGGCGGGGGAAGGTATAGGCAACTTTCGGGATAGCATTTGAAATGTAAATAAAGAAAATATCTAATTAAAATAAATAAATAAATAATTGTGTATCCAGAAAACGATAAGAGTTCAATAAAATGTTTTGGCAAATGGATAGATGTCATTAGATAATTCAAAATCCTGAAAATTATATTTTTCCAAACTCTCCACATTCATTGCTTGTCAAACAGGACCGATGCCCTGCTGAGATATCACAGACTGACTTACCTTCTGTGGTTGGAAACACTTGTGTCTTAGCCTCTGCCAGCTTTCCAGTTCTCAGTAATACTTCAGCAAAGCTTTCCACAGGGACCTGCTGATAGGTGGCATGGGTCACTTCAGATGACACAAAAGCACCACTGTCACTTAGAAAACCAGATTGTGGAGTTCTATGGCTTCTAGTGGGTTGGATCACTATTTCTCACTAATGCACATTGTTTTATTTAGCATTTCAGTGAATTTTCATCTTGTAATATATCATGATCTATATGAAACCAATCCTAGAAACAACACAGTAAGAGCCAAGTCCAAGGTGTACTTCAGGACGGGCTTCATTTCTCTCTGTGCAGTTAACCCTGTCTTTTTAAGTATACTGTACTTACCTCGGTGACAACGGGATTAGCAATGACTGACTCATAAAAAGGGTGGCATCCTTGTCTTTCCAGGTCATCATTGGCTACAGCTCCAATTCGATACGTTCCTCCAAACTCCTGCCCCTAAGAAGAAGAATGTGAAGGAAAGTGGATTAAAAGAGAGACCACGGAGAGGCAGGAGGGAGAAGAGGAACGACTGGAAACAAGGATGCTGATTCCAGAAGGAGGTGATCAGAGTGGTTTGTACATCTAGGACAGAGGGACACCAATGCCCAGGAGCAGATGTAAGAACAGCAGCTGCAGTCTATAGGCAAAACTTTAATGGACCCTGCGACCTCTTGACTTCCTTGACCAGGCTGATATTAATAAATCAGAAATAATGGGACCATCAGTATTACATAGAATGAGTTTCCTACAGCAGTTAGAGCAACCATCTTAAGATGCCACTTGGTGTGGCTCTGAATAAGGCAAGCAGCCACAACACAAATTGATACTCAGCACATTAAATTTTAACACCAAAGATAGTGTCCCTCTGCCAACCATGCAGACTTCATAATACAAGCTACTTACAGGCCTACGTACCTCCTTCCCAATGAAAGGGTCCCTTCAAGGTTGGCTGCTTGCTGAGGTCTGATTATTTCTCCAGGCCTGCCACGTGTCCATGTGCTCAAGTCTTACCAAACCACAGCACTGTCTGATTGTGCCCCAGTCACTAGCTGGAACCCTTCTCTATTATCGCCCATCCAAACATGCTTAGGTATTATCATTCCTGATTTGCAAGCACGTATTGCCCTACCCAAATCATTAGACTTCTCTGTTCTCCTCAAATAGCTGTAAAAATTTCTGATAGGGAAAGTTAAGTAAAAAATATTCTTGCTAAGACTATGGCAGACTTTTTATGGCAGGCAGAGTCCAGGAAACAATGAAGCTGTTTAATAAGATGATATATTAATAGCAGTGTTGAACACTTTAACACGTAAGCCTTCAAAAAAAGTAAAAAAAAAAAAAAAAAAGTCCACCAGGTGAATAAAACAAAACTATGGCAATCATATTCCAGTGTGGCATATGGAGGGGGGGAGGAGAGAGAGGGGGAGTGAGAGAGAGAGTGAAAGAGAGTGTGTGTGTGTGTGTGTGTGTGAGAGAGAGAGAGAGAGAGAGAGAGAGAGAGAGAGAGAGAGAGAGAGAGAACTACATGGCAACATGACGTGGCCAGCATCTCAGAAACTGGTACCTCCTTTACCATGCATGCAGATCTCTGTCCCTACACATGCTTCACTATGTTCATAGCAGCCTTAGTTATAATAGCCAGAAGCTGGAAAGAACCCAGATGTCCCTCAACAGAGGAATGGATACAGAAAATGTGGTACATTTACATAATGGAGTACTATTCAGCTATTAAAAACAATGAACTTATGAAATTTTTAGGCAAATGGATGGATCTGGAGGATATCATCCTGAGTGAGGTAACCCAATCACAAAAGAACACACATGATATGCACTCATTGATAAGTGGATATTAGCCCAGAAGCTCAGAATACCCAAGATACAATTTGCAAAACATATGAAACTCAAGAAGAAGAAAGACCAAAGTGTGAATACTTCGTTCCTTCTTAGAACAGGGAACAAAATACCCATGGAATGAGCTACAGAGACAAAGTTCGGAGCAGAGTCTGAAGGAATGACCATCCAGAGACTGCCCCACTTGGAGATCCACCCATAAACAACCACCAAACCCAGACACAAAGGCAGATGGCAACAAGAGCCTGCTGACAGGAGCCTGATATAGCTGTCTCCTGAGGGGCTCTGCCAGTGCCTGGCAAATACAGAAGTGGATGCTCACAGTCATCCATTGGACGGAGCACAACGTCCCCAATGAAGAAGCCAGAGAAATACCCAGGGAGCTGAAGGGGACTGAATCCCCATAGATGGAACATCAATATGAACTAACCAGTACCCTTAGAGCTCCTTGGAACTATACCACCAATCAAAGAAAACACATGGTGGGACTCATGGCTCTAGCTTCATATGTAGCAGAGGATGGCCTAGTTGGTCATCAAAGGAAGGAGAGGCCCTTGGTCCTGTGAAGGTGCTATGCCCCAGTATAGGGGAATGCCTGGGCCAGGAATGGGAGTGGGAAGGGGGGGAGGGATAGGGGATTTTCGGAGGGGAAACTAGGAAAGGGGATAACATTTGAAATGTAAATAAAGAAAATATCTAATTAAAAAGAAAAGAAAAGAAGAAAGAAG
>NC_034596.1:12059660-12064897 GCF_900095145.1 Mus pahari | reverse complement strand
GAGAAGAGAAGAGAAGAGAAGAGAAGAGAAGAGAAGAGAAGAGAAGAGAAGAGAAGAGAAGAGAAGAGAAGAGAAGAGAAGAGAAGAGAAGAAGAGAAGAGAAGAGAAGAGAAGAAGAGAAGAGGAAAGAAAAGGTGCAGCACAGACTCTCCAAAAGCTTTCCATCACCTGCAGACAAAATCTCAGTCACCACACAGTCTGCAGAAGGTTTTCAGCACTGACCTCCCAACTAAAAGTCACTCTGTCCTGTACATTCTCTAAAAAATGTAGGCATATTTCCCATACCAGGGCTTTGAATCTGCCCTATGTGGTGTAATCACACCTCTGCATGAAATGATTATTTTCTGACAAAAAAAAAAAATCTAACTTCCCTCTAAATCAAAACTTCACTGTCTCAGTAACATCATGACTCACTGGGATGTTCAAGCTCTCTCTTCTACTCACTCTCACTGGTTTGTTTTGCTGTTGTTGTTTTTTTTTTTTGTTTGTTTGTTTTTTTTGAGAAGTAACTTTTACACTTGTATCCCCTACTATATACACAGGCTATCATTATGCATGTGATGTGCCTTGATTATACACACACCTTCAGTAGCAGTTTCTATATGCATCTCCTTTGTACATGTCCACTTCTGAGCTCAGGTTCTACCCAAGCTTTCAAACAAGACAGAGAATGTGAGAATTGTTTTTCTGAGTATGACTTATTTCAACTAACATGATCATTGCCAGTTCTATAAATTTTTTCTGAGAATCTCAGTTTTGTTCTTTATAAGTGAGCAAAAGTCCATTTTGAATACAAACCACATTTTCTAATTTATCTATTCTTTTGTTGATAGGCACCTAGACTGAGTCCATAATTAGCAACATGAGTGGTGTCACAGAAACACAAATATACAGATAAAACTGCAGTCATAAAACTGATTCTTCTGCACATTCACCCTGAAAAGCTCTGAGTAGATCATATGGAAATTCTGTCTTCACTTTAGAAACCTTTGTACCGTTTCCATATTGGCTGGAATATTTATACTCCTGCAGCAGGAATAAGGCTCCTTTCTCCCCTACAGCCTTGCCAGGGTTTGTTATTTCTTGGTGATAGCCATTCTGGTTTGAAGCAGATACTAACCATAGTTTTGGTTTACATTTATCTGATAGATAAAAATATTGAACATTTTTTCATGTATTCATTATGCATTTGTACTTCATTACAAATGTCTCCCTGTTTTCTATTTAAAAATTTGATTACTATCGCTCTAATTATTTAACTGCTGGAGGTCCTTATGTACTCCAGAGAGTAACGCTTTGTCAGCTGACTGACTATTCAGCAAGAATTTCTCCATCAAAAGGCCATCTAGAGCAAATATGGAGATAAAGTGTAGAGCAGAAACAGAAGGAAAGGCCACCCAGAGAACAACCATATCAACCACCCAGACTCCCAGAGCTCCCAGGGACTAAACCATCCACAAAGGAGTATACATGGCTCCAGCTGCATATGTAGCAGAGGATGATCTTGTCATGCATCAATGGAAGGAGAGGTCCTTGGTCCTATGAAGGCTCAATAAATGACTCAGTGTAGGGGAATTGATAGCGGGGAGGTGGGAATGGGTGGGTTGATGGAGGCACACCCTCATAGAAGCAGGGGGAGATAGGTGTTTCTGAGAGGAAGGGAAACCAGGAAAGGGGATAACATTTGAAATGTAATAAAAGAAAATATCCAATTAAAAGGAAATAAAGAATTTCTCCATTAGAATGCTGATCCTTCTTTGACTCTTCAGAACTTCTCCAGTTTGATAGTCCTGTCTGTCCATTCTTGTTCTTACCTTCTGAGCAACTAGAGTCCAATTCATAAAGTTACAGCCTCTGCCTAGAATCCTAGGTTTTCCTCTAGTATCCTAATGGTTTCCCGCCTTGCATTAAGGACCCCAGCATGGCATAAACAGGGATCTAGTTTCACTCTTGTGTGTGTAGCTATTCATATTTCCCAGGATCTCTTGTTAAAGAGGTTAATTTTCCCCCACTATATAATTTTGGTACCATAATTAAGAGTCGGGTGGCCTTAGGGGCATGGCCTGCTTCCTAAACTTTCTACCCTAGTCCACTGGATAGTAGACTGTGTTTGTTTTGGAGTCACTAACATGCTGTTTTTGTTATCACATTTCTGTAATATATGTGTACGTTAAGTATTGCAATGCCTCCTGAACTATTTATTCATTAGCTCAAAACTGTTTTGGGTATATGAGGCCTTTTATGTTTCCATGTAAACTTCAGGGTGGTTTTTCCTAGCCCTCTGAAGAATGTGACAGGCTGAATCTGCAGTGCTTTTAACAGCATGAACATTTAGAAAGCATTCTGTGTATCCAGGGACTAGGAAACCTTCCCGTTGTCTACTGTATTCTATTACCTTCACGAATTCTTTAGCGTTTTCACTAGAGAGACGCTTAGGTTTCCACTTGTTTCTTTTGGTAGTGTTGTGAAGGAGACTGTCTTCCAGCATTCTCTCAGGGAGCAGGGATCATCACTGTATAGAGAAGCTAATGACTCCTTGGTCCTCAGTCTGTCTCCTGCTACTTTGTTGAGAGTGCTTACAAAACCTTCAAGTCTTCCAGTAGGTTTTTTTTTTTTAGGAACTTTTAACTGTATAATCACATCATCTGAAGACAAGAAGAATTTATCTCCTTCCTTTCTCTGTATCCTTCTTATAGCTTTCTCTTGCCCTATATTTTGGCTAGGATATAGAGTTCTATATTAAGAGTGGCTATAGAGAACAACATTTGCTCATACAGATGTTGAAAGAGTGCTTTGTATTTTGCCCATTCAGCATAATGTGGACTACAAGTCTGCCATTTGAAGTTATCTTTACATCATAGTACCATTTCTCTATTATGTAAATGTTTCATCTCCTCTACTACTATGGACAATGAAGTTACATTAAATTCCTTCTCTCATTCTATTCCCAGTGTTTATACCTGTTCATGAGCCAAAGAAAGTAAGTATATGCTAAATAAATATATAGGTAGATGGGTGAGTGAATGCCTGAGTGACAGTTTCATGAGTATCGGGGCTGCACTGGTGTTGAACCCACATTTCTTTGTGCTTTATTTTCATTACAGTACGAAGAACTACAGTGTGGCAAAGCAGAGAAGGCAGCAAGGGAACATGATTAAGGATGTCACCAAAGCAGCCTCAAGTGATCTACTGTGATCCACGTCTATAACTCCAGGGCAGGAACGGGAATCTGTAAACCTGTCCCCAAGTGGACACCACCTGTCCTCTCTACAACATCACAGAAATCTAGCAGAAGCAACTGAGACTCATTTTCTTCTTCTGCCTCCCTGAATTTACCCAGATGATTTTCGGTTTCCTAACAAGCAGTGCATGGAAAAGTATTATAGTCTATGAAATAGATTGCTTGTTCCTTGCATCATGGAAGGACCAGATATCTTAATATACTTAGACACTCAGAGATTTCATTGTGACAACTGGTGAGTGCCTTGCTTACCTGGTGGGGACGCAGGTATGTTAAGGACTTTTTCCACCACTGCCCATCACTGACAGCCTGCAGCACAGCCTTGGTAGTAGTTGTGGTATTGGACAAGACTTTCATGGTGGTTGCAGTGGTCCAGTATAACAGGTCAGCTGAACTGGTGCCCAAAGCAGCAGCATCCTACATTGAGAAGAACAGACAGTGTAAAACAGCCATTGGTAAGACAGAGCACAGACAGAGGCTGTGGGCAGTTATCAGACTCATTAAACACCATGATAAACAAACTGAAAATCCATGTCAGTAACTAAACAAAAATGAAAGAAATGCTAATAGTTCATTGTTCCCTACTAAGATTAAAAAGAAAACAGGAAGAATATCAATGCATCAAGCCAACAGTCACTTTCAGTAGCCCTGCAAAGAAGGGATGTGCTCTTTATTTTTACCAATCTAATAACCACACATTTAATTAGTCTTTAAATTAAGAAGTAAGTCATTTAATTGATCAATGTTCTGTGATCCTGACAAAGTAGATGACTCCAGTAAGCTACATATCAATATAAAAGGAATTGCTTTTTATCCAACAAAGTAGATGATTAATATTATTTAAAAGATCTAACCTCCTGCCAATCTTGAGGCATTCAGCAAAAATGCCTATCCCCTTTAAAAACTTGAACCATTCTAAAAAGGGAAAAATCACATACATGAATAGTCTTTTAAGCAAAAATAACAAAGACTACATATGATCTTAAGAATTATTGTATAAAAGTAAACTCTTAGGGTAATGTCTACTTACAGTTTCTTCTTCAATATCCCAGTTAAATGAAATAAAATTAAGTCCTACTTTTCTGATACCGACTGTCTTGGCCTTCTTGCTGCTAACAGCAGATAGCCTACTTCGATTATTTAATTCTTCATCATATCATTCATGGAAGTAATAAAAATAATGGATCATATAATCACAACAGAGAAACTCAAAAGCAGCCTTGGAGCTACACTAACCGGAGCCCAGACCTCCCTAATCGCAGTGCCTGGGGTTGCTCTACTCCAAGCTTTACTATAGTTTGACATTAGAAAATATATATCCATGAACTCAATGCTACATTACAGATTAAAGGTTAATCATGAAAAGGGAAGACAGATGATAATAAAGAACAAGCCATGCTATACTACTTCTGTATTATAAAAATAACCACAGAAAATATAACTGAGGCTTAGCTAGCAATAAAATGATTGTTCCTCTAGGCTTCAGTTTGGGCAGTCAGCATGGCTTTGATGAGTTACTGCAATCAGAGCTCCCTGCAAACTGCCCTGTGCTTTGCATTTCAAAGTAAAAGAGCACACTTTTTAAATGTGCCTGTTACTGTGTTAAATAAGTGACTCACTTTCTTGACTTATACACATTAACTGCATGAAATCTAGGAGGCAAAACTATTGTAGAGGCTGGTGTTTTGTCAGTATTATGACTCTTCTGATGGCATATATATCCATATGAGTAACATCAACTGTATGTAAACATCTATATATCTGTGCCAGTGACCCCACTGCCAAATAAAAGAGAGGCCTGAAGGAAAACCATGAACTTCCAACCTGCCAGCTCTCACCTTCTGTGGAGCTGGCATAGCATGAAAGCTCATCGTCTGGCTCCCTGGACAGAATGTAGAAAGGAAGCCCTAAAACAGTTCCTGCAACAAGAGTTAAGTATTAGCAATGCCATGACTGAAAACATCTTCTTTTTTTTTTTTTTTTTTTTTTTTTTTTT
>NC_034596.1:12038046-12059299 GCF_900095145.1 Mus pahari | reverse complement strand
ATAGGGAACTTTTGGGATAGCATTTGAAATGTAAATAAAGAAAATAATAATAATAATTTTTTAAAAAAAGTAATAACAACCTGAGAACACAATAGCCAGGTGATAAGAAATGCTGTCTTCATTCAGCAGGAGAGACTATAGTTAAAATAAAGAGCATCACCATTGTCAGAACTCCAGTGGAAACTTAATGGAATATCCTGTCCTGGTGCTCTGACCTCCAACACTATACCACTGGTCTATTGGGCTCTCCAGCAGGCAACATGGAGCTGTTCTGGACTGACAAGTGCTATAAAGAAAAAAATGCATGCTGGGTTTATTTGTTTGGTTTACAATTTTTACAAAAGTGTGTGTGTGTGTGTGTGTGTGTTTGTGTGTGTGTGTAGGAGTATATGCACAAAGTACAGATACCCATGCAGGACAGAGGAGGCCCTGGACAGCTCCGAGATGGACTTTTAGGATGTTGTGAGCTGCCAGACAGTGCTGTGAACTGAACTCTGGTTTTCCACTAGAGCAGCAAGTGCTTTTATCTCCTGAGTTAACTCTCTAGCACCTCATGTTAGCTTTAAATACAAAGGAGGCAGAGAAAGAACACTGTGCATGATCTTAACTTCAATATGCTAGAATAGAATTAGATAGAATACACAGACACAACCAGTAACCTATATTATTCATCAAGTTATTAAGTATGTGCAGGGGAGATAGACAGGTCTATAATACAAGCCTTGGAGAGGATAAGGTAGAAATCTTAAATAGGAAAAATAAAGTGTCCAGTGTTAACAGGAGAAACAGTGTTTGGTTTTAATCCCTGCTCTGTGCCAGGACCTTAAAAAATGTGATATATATATATATATATATATATATATATATATATATATGTATATGTATATGTATATGTATATGTATATATGTATATATATTGTGCAAACACTAAAAGGGAGCAAGCATACAAGTAGTTGTTTTATGGGGGCCTTACTGGGGCATAGCTGTAACATCAATACTCGGGAGGTAGTCCAAAGCTAGTCTAGGCTACATAGTAAGTTCATAGCAAACCTGGGCAACACAATAAGACACTGACTTTAAAAAAAAATTAGAAATTTCAGAAGACTTCAAGATGTATGCATATAAAGAATAAATACACAGTAGGTCAACTTTAACACTGGAATAACGCTGTGCCAAGAAACATACCAGAATTCCAGAGGACTTCCCAAGTAGGTTTCCACACGATACTGCCAGGACAAGCACCACCCTGAATGCCATGCTTACTTGGCCCATTTTCACACTATTGAGCACTGGCATGCTATGATTTCCATGTCAATACATGACCATTTATGCGTATGGCACTTGTGATTGATCTAGGGCCTTCTTATGCCAGTCAAGTGCTGTACCACAATTGAGCTCTACCACAGATTTTTATTTGTTATTTTGTGACAACCTCTACATTGTCCAGGATGATCTAGAACTTGCTCTGTGGCATACACAGGCTTTGAACTTGCAAACTTCTTGCCTCTGTATGGTAAGTAGCTTGGATTTGAGATCTGTACCACCAAGTCCAGCTATTTAACCTCTTTCTGTAGAGGGACATTTATAACATCTCTGACTTCTGGAATATACACCTAGTAGTGGAATCACTGAAGCATAGAACACTCATGAGTCCAGATTCTGAACACAGAGTCAAGCACTTTCTCTACTGGCTATAGCAATCTATACTATAGTCAGACATAGCCAAAGTCCTACTTGGTCTGCTATTAACATATGATATATCACGGTATTTTAATTGAAGCAGTTCTTGTAAGTACATATTATCTTTTTAGTCATCTATATAATGTATACTGGGAAATATATCTTTCTAGAGATATTATTCAATTATTCAACCTATTGAAGCCAATTATTCAATAGGTTGTCCATCTTTTTAACCCAGGTTGAGCTCATACATGTTTTGGGGTCGTAGGCCTTACAAAATGGGCAAATAATGAGATTTCTAGTACCTTATGAATTATTCTGTTTTCTTACTAATGTCCTATGATAGGAGTTAAACCAGGTGATGATGGTGCACGCCTCTACTCCTGGCACTTGGGAGGCAAGGAAAGCGGATCTCTGAGGTTGAGGCCAGTGTGATCTACAAAGTGAGTTCCAAAGAGTGCACAAAGAAACCCTGCCTCAAAAAAACAAAATAATAATAATAATTTGTATTACTATATTTTTGTTTTAGGATTATACTTTTGTATCTGAGAAGTCTTTGCTTACTCTAAGGTCGCAGAGGTGCTATTCTCAGTTTATCTTTGTAACTTTCTATTGATCCTTTGTGACTTTCATATCGTGCACACAATGCCTCTCATTCCTCCATCCCTTAGAATCTGATCTGCACCCTCATGACGAAAGAAAATAAAAATAAATAAAATTTTTAAAAAGAACATCTCATTGTGGAAGTATCAATAGTGTGTTCACAGTATATCCTTTTATCCACACATCTTTACTTACAAATGTTTACTGCAATGAGTCATTGGTCTGGTTGAAGGCCCCTAACTTCTGCTACATAATGAATAATGGATCCTCACCAGGACTCATCTTGGATATTCTGTTGTTGCCTGTGTCAGGGGGATGATGCAGCTTTGGATCTGCATGACTGGCACCTTCACACACTCCTGTAGTTCTTAGATGGGGTAGATGTTAGGATGGGCCAATTTAAAGCCCTGGATCTGGGCATGGGTGGTAGCTGAATTGGCCAGTTCACCAGCTCTCCCACATCCACACCACCAGGGCAAGCTCTTCAGCACTGCCTCAGCTAGCTCATCAAATGCCACAGCTGGCAAGAGGCAGGCAAGCTCTCCAGCTCTTGTGCCAAGGTTAATGGCTCCACTATAATTAGAAACAGCATGAGTCTAGGAGGCAAGGGTGTGTCTGCTGTTCCTCAGCAAAATGGTAAATGATATGACTTTCTGGACAGCCCTTAAGACTATGGGAAAGAACTCTGAAAACATGAAAGTATACATAAATCAGTGTAAAAGTTGTTCTTACAGGATATCTCAATTGTACAAAATATGAGGATGCAATATGAATTGTATGAGAGGCTTCACAGAACTAAAAGAACAGAGGTAGCTGCACTAATGATCTAGCTTGTCAGAAAGATATTAAGGATGGAGATAACTAGATTTAGGGAGTGGTGCTCTCAGAGCAAGATCCCACCCAGCTAAACTTACTGTTTAACTTATTGTACTTACAAAGGCAGGCAGGTTGCTGAGTTCAAGGTTAGGCTGGGACACAGAGAGTTTAGGTCAAGGTGTGGTGGGAATAGTGACCTCAGAGTGGGATTCCACACAACTAGCTTAGTGTTTATGCTTACAAAAGCAGGCAGCTCTCTGAATTCACTTGCTATGTTAAAAACATGTACTTGCTGTCTTTTTCTAACAATCAAGGGACTAAGGTCATAAAATTCTGATTTGTGGAATAAACAAAAGAGAAGCTGGAGTATATGACTGAACCAATAAGCAAATAAAAGACTGGGCTTTGGTCTGCAAGAAATGAGCTGTCTAGAAAGCAATTGCAGCTCTTTTTGGAATTTGTCTGGAGGATTTTTGACTAAAGTAATGGAATGAATTAATGGAAATATTACCCATTTTTTTTCTAGCAGGTCTCCTGCCTTTAGTTGGAAAACCCAAGAGCTATGCTGAGCAGAGAGCTGTCTCGTGTCCAGGGATATTTAAAGAGGGAAAGAGAACTACCTAGAGAGAACTGCTTAGAGAGATAACATAGCTCTTTTAGAATTTTTTTCTGGTAGGACTTCTGACTTTGCTTGAGAAACCTATGAGCTTTTAAAATTTCTCTAGCAGGTTTTCTGACTTTGGATGGAAAGCTATTTCAAGCAGACTACAGAGCCAAGAGCTATCTACAGAACTGTCTGGAGAGCTATCTTAAGCAGACTACAGAGCTGTCAGCTTGCACCTCATCATTTACTTTGAGTAGTTTCTTCTACTGTTCTCAAACACACCTTTCTCAGTACCCCCTTCCCAAGCTGAGGCTGGTCCTTGGCAGATGGCACAACTGTAGTTGGTAGAGACAAACAGATGAGATCTACTAAGAGGAAGCAGATCAACAAGGATACATTCTTGATGACTGTAGCCTGTTCCAGGCCTCTTTCTTGGGCATTCCCTAGCTTCTCTGTACCACATGTGAGCCATTTCCCTCCACTATATAAACCTATTCTGTGTGCTGCCTCCCATACATCACCCCAGAATCAACAAAACAAAGTACCCAAAACGTAAAACTTCTGAAAACACATGTCAACATTGTTCTTTCTTTTCGTTTTCTTTAATTAGATATCTCATCAAAACAATGACAGCCTAAGACAAATGTGCAGCCTCTGAAAAAAAAGTAGACAGCATATTCAAATATCAAGAACACAGCCAGAGCAGTTCCATTCCAGGGTGTCAATATACGAGAGGGACAAACACATCCACACAAACACATGAATACTAATGTTCACAGAAGCTTAATTCAAAATAACTTAGAAGTGGAAACAATCCAAGGACCCATCACTCAACCAATGAAAGAAGAAAACACTTACCATGCTATTGACACTAACTGACACTATGCTTGTCTTTATTCAAGGATTTCTAAACAGTCCTTCAATAAATTGAAAAAAGCGATATGCTGAGAACATGCTTGTGCTCTAAACATATAAATTATAGCCTCTTAAAAATGTTCATAAACAATTTTCCCACAGTGAAATGATTTTTTTAATGAGAACCCTATATACAACCCATTTCTATATCAAATTAGACTTATCTAGGGAAAATACCACCAGCTACATGATACTAGCTAAGCAAAATGTTAATATACTATAATGGTATATGAGTGTTCAATCTAAAATGCCTTATAACCAACATCAATAAGAACTGGAAATCGGCAATCTTGCAATTATTCAGAGTATGCATCTTGTTCTATTATAAACAATTTTTCTATATGGGAACAAATGCAGCATCTACACATGTACAATATCTACATGATCCATGTGGTGTCACTGTATAACAATATCTTTATTTTGTCTAAATATATAATAAAAGTAATTTTCATAATGAAGCAATAGAAATATTAAATATGAACAGATAATATTCAAAATAAGCCTTCATTTATGAGATATAATTTAATATGGCTATTACCTCTACTGTTAATGTGTAATGCAAGGCAGCTTATAGCTAAATACTATATTATATTCTGATAATAGTAGCTATAATATTCTGAAATGGGTTTCATTCATCACAGCTATATGAGGATTCGGATTAACACTTCCGAAATCTAGATGTATTACTTGTGGCTTAAAGAGCAAAAAGACAGAAAGGCTTTTAAGGAAAAAAATAATAATGACTTTGGAAGCATGCCTTTACTTGCTAAGTGGACACAGAGGACAGCTGTGACTGTCTTCATTGCTGGTGATAGTCTAATGGAACAGTATGTGCAGACCTGTGGCAACACAGCATAGCTTAATCCAAAGAAGACACCACAGGGCCAGGCTGACACTCGCTAATTCATTGTAATAGCAGAAAACAGGAAACCGAAAAGCCACAAAAGGCTTTGCATGGAATGTTTCAAAGAAGGATGGGAATTCGGAGCAAACCCATGGAGCTGAGCTCAGCAGAAAGATGGTCTGATTCTTTACTAAATAGAAAAACAATACCCCTCTCACGCTAGACAAAACATAACAAGACCTGAGAAACCACCACGGCCATGCAGAGGAACTATGCTGGAAATTGTTTAGACTTTATGTTCCTTATTTGCTTCCTTGTTTCTGTTAGTCATGGACTAATCATTAAGCAGCAGATGTTGCTAACTGAGCTCTGGAAAATCTTAGGGATTTATAAAAGCATATCATGAAGAAGGTGTAAAGATAAACGACATTATCTTCAATCACCACACACAATACCACATCAACTGTAAAGTAGTAACAGAAAATAAAAATGTGAGAATACGAGGGAACGCAGAAGAGGAAACTATGGGAGTACTCAAGGAAAGAAAATACTTGAGAAAAAAAGGTTCAAATTCAGGGCACAATCAAGAAAGGTAGTGTGGTGGTGTGAATATGCTTGGCCCTATGAGTAGCAATATTAGGAGGTGTGGCCTTGTTGGAGTAGGTGTGGCCTTGTTAAAGGAAGTGTGTCACCGTGGGGATGGGCTTTGAAACTGTCCTCCTAGCTGCCCATGAGACAGTTTCTCCTGACTGCAGTCAGATGAAGATGCAGAACTCTCAGCTCCTTCTCAAGCACCATATCTGCCTGGATGCTGCCAAGCTTCCTGCCATGATAATAATGAACTGAACCTCTGAAATTGTAAGTCAGTCCCAGTTAAACATTGTCCTTTATAAAAGTTGCCTTGGTTCTGGTGTCTCTTTATAGCAATAGAAACCCTAACTAAGACAAGTAGGAAGGGCAGAGAAGAAATTATCTGCTCCCCAGACATGACAGAATCTACTCAGAGGAGAGTGATGGGTCTGCCATAACTCACAGTTTGAAAAGCACCAACAAGAGACACCACTTCAGATACCATCAGAGGAGATGTGCCTAAGCAAGTCAGACAGGTAGATGATAGACAATTAACAGAGTCAAGTCTTATCAATATCTTAAGTCTTCAACTACACTGGAAAGATGACTCCTACTACACGCAGGTGGAGTGATCACTGGCTCCTATTAGAGTTGCGTAGACTCTGGAAAAAACACAGAACCTCTAGGGATGGTAAGCCAAATAATTACTAATCTGTACAACAGTGAGTTACTAGGATGCCTCAGGATGATATCTGAGAGCAAACAACAGTAAAGAAATTCTAAGAGAGCTGTAGTAAACTGGTCATGTGTTTCTTCATCTGCATAGGGGTTTGAGCTGTTTTCTTTGTAAATTGTGAGCAGGCACTTTTGAGTCTTCTTCCATGTAAATGTTGTATTTCACAGAACACAAAACTGAGAAGTATTCTAGATACACACAAAACCACACACAAAGACATATCCACACATACAAACTGCCCATTTTGGCATTGGGTGATTGGTCCCATTTCATCCCACCCATAGTATCTCCAACTCCTTCCTGCCACACTCCTTAGCATACGTACCTCTTGTAGAACTTTAACAGTTAAAGGTGAGGCACTAATATTTTCTCCTTCAGGATGGATCTCAAAGTTCACTCTTTGATAAAGAATCTGAAACAAGAAAGGTTAGAGTTTTAAAATCTCCTTCCTCTTACATTATAGGCTTGAAATTTTGAAAGTATTAAGTTCTCCCTTTAAGAAAAATGATGTTATTTTATAATGAACAGTTTTGAGCAACAAACATACGTCAGAACTTGGGAAATAGTTTCATAAAGAAGTGACAGATGCAGGAGGGGAAACTGTCTATGAAAAAGCCTGCCACAAAACGCCATGGATACCCATGGTGTGAGACATCAGGTTTATAGTCGCCTCCCCCTGTCAGGTCTGTTTCTCATCTAGGAGGCTCTCCCTCTAACTCAGCATCTCTCCAAGGCCAAGTCCTACTCATGATTTCTCAAAGACAGCAGAAGGTAGGTAATGCTAGCACTGGCTCTAACTAATGCAGTTTCTGATAACTTCAGATGCCCAGTTCCTATCTATTTTATTCTTCACAATGCTGCATTGCCCTCATATAGTCAATCATTTCCTAACATACTTGCAGTTTTACTCAATCCTCTTACATCCTTTCCTCCTTACTATAATAAAGCCAACAATACTTTTATTGTATCAGGTTTTAAATTCCCCTGTGTGTGACAACCGTGTTTCTTCTAGAACATCAGCATACTACAAAAACAAAAACTGATCCCATGTCTCAGATATATACACCCAACAAAATGACCTTCACACGTGTCAAGAGTTCTTGTACTTGCAGTCTGACCTCTGTTTGAAGAGAGCTGCTAGCTGCCAAGAGAAGTTCAATGCTGCTGGGAGGGCAATGTGTCAAAGCGAAAGCCATTAGCTCCTTACGAGTGACCAGGTCCTGGTAACCTTCTGACTGGCCCAACTGGCTACAGACGGCCCAACTGTCTGGGTAGCCTGAAAATTTGACAAAGAGAAAAAGGGAAGAAAAAAAGTGA
The DNA here is from genome assembly GCF_900095145.1 of Mus pahari. Taxonomy (NCBI): domain Eukaryota; kingdom Metazoa; phylum Chordata; class Mammalia; order Rodentia; family Muridae; genus Mus; species Mus pahari. The sequence continues at coordinate 12,051,214 of NC_034596.1, read as the reverse complement.
TTTGCAGAAAAGAAAAGAATAATGTGAATATAGGTAAGGGGTATACTGGAGTCCTAACCAGGTCTTGTGCTAGCAAGGCAGAACTGTAATCATTAATAACACAGTGTACATCCACTTCTGTGTTTGCCAGGCACTGGCATAGCCTCACAAGAGGCCGCAATATCAGGGTCCCTTCAGCAGAATCTTGCTGGCATGTGCAATAAGTATCTGGGTTTGGTGACTGATGATGGGATGGATCCCCGGATGGGGTAGTCTCTGGATAGTCCATCCTTTCATCTTAGCTCTAAATTTTGTCTCTGTATCTATATCCTTTCACAGGTATTTTGTTCCTTATTCTAAGGAGGAATAAAGTATCCACACAATGGTCTTCCTTCTTGGTTTTCTTGTGTTTTGCAATATGAACTAACCAGTACCCCCTGAGCTCGTGTCTCTAGCTGCATATGTAGCAGAAGATGGCCTAATTGGCCAACATTGGGAAGAGAGGCCCCTTGGTCTTGCAAACTTTATATGACCCAGCACAGGGGAATGTCAGGGCCAAGAAGTAGGAGTGGGTGGGTAGGGAAGCAGGGGTGGGGGGAGGGTATAAGGAACTTTCAGGATAGCATTTCAAATGTAAATAAAGAAAATATCTAATAAAAAAAGATAGTTATGAACTGTGAGAAATTAAAGGATAAAAATCCTAAAAGATTAAAAAAAAAAAAACCCACAGTGTAAACAAGGCACGAGAATCCAAGCTACCATTCATTATCTACACAATTTGGGGATACTCTAGACAAGTGCTTTTGACAGAATAAGAATCCATAAAAATGAATTCAAATTATTCACTAAACTCTCATGGTGGATTCTGAATTCATAATACTAGGAGTTTGACACTGCCTAATAGGAACCATTTTTCTACCATTAATGGTAAACATACAGAAAAAGCAAACAAACAAAATGTACATGCATGGTATGGGAGATAGAGCCTAGTAGTAACAGACTTTACTGATGGCATAAAGCCCTAGATCCAATCCCCAGTAACAAACAAGTACAGGGATCCCGAGTGAGCTGGGGAGGAGCTACAGCAGTGAAGCACACTGTGTTAACTACCCCCAATTGGAGTACAAAGAGTTTCCTTTGCAGGGCCCATGATAAGATGGTACTGTTTTCTTCTACTAAGTGATGTAGATGCAAAATTATTCTACTATAAACTCTATTTATTCTTTCAAGACAGGAACTTTAAATTCAATACAGAAAATATCTGGGTCAAATTCCTGCCCAATTTTTCAACACTTTTTTTCCTATACTAAAATATAGAAATACTGACTATCCAATCACAAATTGTAAATATTCTTCCAAATTTTATTTTCTATAGTATATAAAATAGCATTAAAATGTTTCTGGTACTGCTGTTCCTAAAATTATGAACATGTTTTAGATGGGGTATTAAAGTAACCAAAAATCATAGAGATAAAACTATAGCACCTGAGTTCATTAAAATATTGATATATGTATATATATATATATATATATATATATATATATATATATATGTATACACACACACACACACACACACACACACACACACACACACACACACCATACACGCTTGCTACTAACAAAATATATCTTAAGCAAACATGTGCCTTGCTTGCCAGTCAGGCTAACTAATTTCAGAAGAGCCCTTTCCAATATTTGCCATGTCGAGAGGATGTGAGCAAAGTGGAAGCTGTGTACTCACCTGCGGCCATCAGCTGCTGACAGTACATATTAGCTGCTTTGTAGTCATGCACATGGAGTGCTTGCTCCACTAACAGGATCAGGACCTGCCCACGCCTTCCTTCTGGGTCTTCACCTGTACATCCGGACAGATGACTTGATGCTTAGAACAACCTCAACTCATCAACAGCATTAACAGAAAGTCTCAAATCCACAAGTCAAACACACTGACTGATTTTTAATGATTGGAGGATAAAGGTTACAATAATTTTTGAGTTTCTACTTTTTATGCATGGAAGTCCCCCCTAGGACTCGGAAGAGATCATAGATTAATATCAGTTCTCAAATAATGAAAAAAAAAAAAGAATTCAATAAGATTCAATAAAAAGACCCAATTTTCAGTGCTAAACAGGACAATACCAGGAGTGACCAAGCACCCAGTGATTATACAAGCTGTATTAGAGGAATTTTGTTTTGAATTTATCTTGATAAAAATGTTGGCATATTTCTTGTATTTAAAATACATATTTCAGAAACAAACACATGAGTTCAAAGTATATTAGAACATGAAAACCTTAGCTGAGACAATCACACACCACTACCTACCCACCAAGTAAAACTGACAGGACTTAAGGTCAGGTTTTTACTAAAAGCACCGTCTCTTTCCTGGGCCTGCAAATGTCCAGTAAGTACCTAAAAGTGCGATAAACATTGGCTTCTCTGCCTCCTTTTTGCATCCATCTCCTTCATCTGAAGTCATTTTATCTTTCTTTCACCTCGGGTTCCAGAAACAACAGGTCTAATGGATAAGCCGCTGGTGGGAGGACGTTGGATCTCTCCCCAAGCAGCCGTGACTGTGGTGTGGAGATAAAACCCACCTGGATCAATCAGAGCACAATGACCAACCAGGCCCGAGCCTGGCAGCACTGAGCACAAACTTTGTGTCTCTGATGCCCCTCCCTCCCTGCGTATCTAGGGGCTCTGGGTATTTCCCTGGGGTACAGCTCTAACACCATCACTCCTCTGGGCAGCATCCAGTTACCTATAGAGAGTAAAAATCCTTTCCAAGTTTTTCTTTACCATTACTACTTTTGGTCTGGGGACAGGTAGCCAGACCTATTATGTAGGCATCCTCAAAGCAGTCTCTGGTCTAGGACTCTACTAATCAAGGCCAGTAAACAGAACGGCCAATTAACATCTAAATACGCTATTTCTGCTTCAACCAATATTTTTTTTCTATTTCTGTCTAGTTTTTTAAACACTTTACAATAGTTTTCCTCTTTTATTCTGTGGCACCTGAATCGATCCAGGCTTGATTCTGCCTGATTCATGATGCTATCTGCTGATGTAAACGTATTACAGTGTTATACAATTTTAATGTGTCTCCATTTAGCTTTTAAGAAGCCTATTAACCTTCCTACAACAAAAACCTCAGTACAGCAATCCCAATCCAAAAGCAAGAGGTTGGCATAGTCTCCATTAACATTTTGGTAAATATTAAGACCTTTTTAAAAAATAGTATGCATATATCTCAGTAATGTAGACATAGGTATATCAAAAATGGCAAGGAATTTTTTTCTATTATCTTAATGAAAACTTGCTATTATTTTAAAAATCTTAAGTTCAGTTCAACTACATACACACTATAACTGTAATGATAACAAGGAAGTTAGTATAGTCCATGCCAGAGTCATTATGAAAATGTCAGTTATATATTCCACTAAATAAAAAAGCCATTATGCTAATTACAAGTGTCAAAAGCACTGTTCTAACATAGTTTCACCCCACCCTACCCCACCCCACCCCTAAGAAAACTAGCTAAATTACATGGCATTTTTGTCTGTTTTCCTGAAAGGTAGTAGCATAAAAGAAAGTATAGATCAATAAGAAATCATATATAATGTTTGACTTTAAATATATTATAAATGGACACACACTGATTTTGGTACTGGATAAACAAGTATTCTTAGCATGCTGTAATTAACACAGCTATCTAGATGCTGGGTAATACCATGCTCTATTTCATTTTAAAAAGGAAACACAATCTTCCCTCTACTTTTAATAATTCTTGTTTGAGACAAATCCCTGTAGAAAGACAGTTTAACTAAAAGAAAGAAAGTGTTAAGTTTAACAACATGCATGGGGGAGCCCTAGCAAATGAAGAACGCAGCATCTTAGAAACACCCAATCCACTGGCACAGAGACCCTACCACACTTACACCTTGAAGCCCAGCCCCAGACAAACTTAGATGAACTGGAATGCAATCCTTTTAGCTTTTTTTGAGACTTAACTCAAGACTAATGACACCTACACACATAAGCAATATTATGTTAATATATAACACAGTTAATATAAAACCCATTTTCTACCCAATGCTCTTAAAATGTTTGCATTTATGGACAATAAACACAAAAGCAAAGGACCCAGGTGTATTTTTTCTCTTGTGTCTTGGCTAGGCTCCAAACACTAATCTCGTTCTTGAAGACAATGTGCAAGCCCCTCAAAGCTAAATGAAAAGGCTCAGCCTGGATAATGTTGGGATGCTGATGGAGTCACAGGGAAGGCTACACCCAAGTGAGTGGTTGGGTGTGAAGGGCTAAAGGGTTCCTGTGCGCATGAGTTTTAAGTCATTTGTGTGGAACCAGACAAGCCCCTAATTGCCTTAGACTGCCATGTTAATTTCAGACTCAACTAATACACCTCAGGGTAAAAGAGGCCAACCCTGTACAGGGAGCGACTGTCTCTCAGGTCATACTCGCTTTGCTTCTTTCATAGAAGCATGAGTAATAAAGCAAGCAAGGGATTCTGTCTATTCCTTCTCGTTTTATACCTTTTAAAAGAAAAACACACAGATGAGAGTCACATTGTGTAGGCCAAACTGACCTTGAACTCACAATCCTCCAGTCTGAGCCTCCCTAATGTTCCAATACCTTTACATGTTCCATACTTTTATGCATTGATTTCTCTTCTCTAATCTAAAATTAATAAATCCCATACTGGGTGATTTGAGAACATCCACATCTGTGAGTGTGTTATGAGTGAGTTGGAATACACTGAAGCCATCGCTCAACATCCAAACAGAGAAGAAACACAAAAGGAGAAGGCGTTGAGGAAAGTGCCAGACTAAATACCCAGCTAGGAAAGATTCTCCTCACTCCCAGGAAGGCACACAGTAAAAAGGATCAGGGATAAATATTAAAGAATGAAACTGAAATAATTTTTGTTAATAAATTTTATGTGAACATGAGTCAAATAGCAATCAGGAAGTTCAAAGTTACTTAGCTGAAAGTTAAAACCTGAGCAGGTAATTCAAAACTACATACAGTCAAGAGCAAGCCTTGGAGTGGTGCCTAGAAAATGTGGTTAAGCAAGTAAATTCTTCAGAATAGACAGGGAGGTGGGGGCTGATGGGGAACTATGAAAGAACCACACCCAGCTATGAATTGCTTATGTATCATTCAACATCTGGGAGGCTGACAAAGGAAGATCTTAATGAGAGCATAGGCTGGGGTATATAACAAGACTGCTCATTCAGATGGTTTGTCGAGAGAATATTAGTGGTACTGAGACAGATTTGAGTACTCAAGTACAATGTAAAACATGTCTGCAGATAGCTATATGTTCCCTGACTTGAAAGGGACAGAGTGGCCCTCTACCCCTGAAAATGAATTGGTCTTTGTTACTTAGAATGTCTTTCTCCTACCCACTGTTTCTTTTAGAAGTTTCAACTTACCTATGGTCACGTGAAATCCAAAACTATCAAGTAAAAAAATTCCAGAAATGAGCAATTTCTGAGTTTTAATTGCATGTGGGTGTCAGCAGCATGATGGACTTTAGCACTGCCTCATGATACTGTACCCACGACATGAGCCATACCTTTATCACACGACTTTTACCATCACACCTCAAACTGCAAAGGCTGTGGCAAATGTGACAAATGTGACAAATGGTTGGCTAAGTTGGAAATGTCACTGAATTACATACCTGCTAGCTACTTTTATGTAAATGCACATGGCTCATGGTATAAATATGTTGAACAAATTATATACATATATATGTGTGTGTGTGTGTATAATATATATATTACCATTATGTCTCAATAATACTGCTTTAAGTTATACTATAAAATACAGATACTACATGAAAGTTTGGAAAGTGCGGTGTAGTCCAGTTGAGATGAACTTACAGAACAAAAGTAGCTGCAATAAAGAAGAGAGTTGATATACCATGCATCTCTACATGCTGTTACTGTATCCTCAGGGGGATGTTCTCCTAGGAGAACCAAATGAAGGTTGCCAGGTCCATTCAGTTTTATGTCAAAACAAAACAAGGCACTGTGCAACCCTGTAGGTGCAACAACAATATGAACTAACCAGTACCCTCTAAGCTTGAGTCTCTAGCTGCATATGTAGCTGAAGATGGCCTAATCGGCCATCATTGGGAAGAGAGGCCCCTTGGTCTTGTAAACTTTATATGACCCAGAACAGGGGAAGGCCAGGGCCAAGAAGTGGGAGTGGGTGGGTAGGAGAGCAGGGGCGGGGGGTGGTATAGGGAACTTTCGGGATAGCATTTGAAATATAAATAAAGAAAATAATAATAAATTTTTTAAAAAGGGTAAAAAAAAAGAAAATGCAGAATAAAAACTTTGAGATGTAGACAAATACACAGTGGAAATAGATGGGAAGTCAGTGGTCAGAAGAGACAGGAATGGAATGTACATCATGTAAGAAAACTGCAATTTTTATTAAGAACAGGCATATCTTTGTGCATAAAGCAGAGCATCACCACGGTGTGGGCATATGGGGAACTTGTGAGATCTGTCGACAAACCTGAGTCTAATTTTCAACGAAATGGAAAATCCAAAGAGGGCTCTAAGTCATTACGTTTAAGCCTAAAATAGTAAGGACCCTTGCAGTAGTTGAGGTGAGCCGTGTTGGTAGCATTTATAATGATGGAGAGTCATTCACAGGCTATGTGGGGCTATATTGTGAGTCACACTGAAATACCATATCATCACTCTTTTGAGAAGAGAATTTACCTAAAGGGTTACTTACAGTATTTATATCTTCATACGGTACCTAAAAGGTGGGTTCTTCATACTGAATGGTCTCAGCTGGGTTTTTATGAAAATTTTGTTTCAACAATTACTTACTTAAGTAGAATGTAGCTATTTAAGCAACATGAAAAAATACTAAAATAATGCTTACTAAATGAACTAGGAAATAAACTAAATGCTACTTTGTGGTGAAATTGAAAAAAAATAAGGACAATTAAAGTACAGAGAACGTTTGCTTATAGTTTTAAATGTTACCCGACCTTAGATATTAGTAAAATGAATATAGTTGCATTAATTTTATCTTCATGTTTTTAAATATTATGTTCTTAAACCAAGATACAGAAACTTTTGTAGCATGTAAACATATTGTTTCCTCTTTTCAGAGAATAAAATACTCAAGACGTAAAAAAAAAAAAAAACCAAGGCACTGGTCTTAATAGGGGCCCCTATAAAGGCTGAGTCCTCATGAATTCCATCCTTCATGTTCTAAGAGCTTTGCTGGGCATGCACCCAGCTGGGGCTCTTATTGTTAGACTATGGATGACAAAAGGAAATCGCTTTCCTGTTTCCTAGATGTGATAACTAGATAAATAAAGCTTATAATTATATAGCATGCACACACACACACACACACACACACACACACACACACACACACACTCAGTGTTCTTCCAAGTGGCCCACAATGCCTCACAATGATGTGTGGCCTCAAGGATGTTGCAAATGTGTAACATTAATATATGCTTTTCTCTTTTTAAGTTGAAAAGTGACACATATTTTCTAGAAGTAGAGGTATTAACAGTTCTATTTATTGGGAGTTCAATATATTAACCTATGTTAATACAATGAATTTTTTTTTTTGGTTTTTCGAGACAAGGTTTCTCTGGCTGTCCTGGAACTCACTCTGTAGACCAGGCTGGCCTCGAACTCAGAAATCCGCCTGCCTCTGCCTCCCAAGTGCTAGGATTAAAGGCGTGCGCCACCACGCCCGGCTATACAGTGAAATTTTAATGGCTAGAAATAACTATAAATTCCCTTTAATTTTGAAACCATCCATCCCATGGTGTTGTCTGCAACAAATTCAAACCATTGTTTATAAAACAAAATACCCAATAATTATTCTCACAGAAACTGATATATATCAAAAGTAAAAATATAAAACTAGCACTAAGATATTTTGGCACGTAGGACCACTGTGGTTAATAGAGCATGAAATGTAGAGTTGAAGATTTTCCTTAAAAGTAAATCTCCATTTCATACTGGTAAGTAACATGTTTAACCTCTGTGCTCCTGAGTTTCTCTTATAAATTGGAAAGATGACCACCAGTGAGACTACTCGGGAGAAAACTAAATAAGAAAAATATATATGAATATTTTGCAAAGTAGTAAGTGTATAAAATGTTCTACCAAGTTTTTCAGAACTACCAAACTCAGTCTAGTCTAACTGTCTGGGACAGCTGCTCCACACTGGCGCTTGCTCTCTCCTTCGAAGGTAACAATGAAGTCTGCTGGTTTTACAACCACACACCCTGAGGAAGTTCGTTTCATTTCAAGGGAAGCTGGTTTTCACAAAACTTCAATACAAACACACATTTATTACATGCCAAGAATCCTAGACAACATTACTTCTTGGTACCATTAAACTACTCCTGACGCTCACACAGGCTGAGGTGAAAAACAACATAGGAGTTTAGTTTTCAAAAGGCTTACCTGCAACTTTCAGCAACTCAGCAAGGCCTAGCAGTTTGGCTGACTGTTTGTAGCATGTGGGGGACAGGGAAACACACTCCTTGATGAGACTGATTCGGTCAGAACACAAGCGTACTGTAAAACAGTCATTGAAGGAGTTGTCATGAATGTTCACACATAAAAGACAAAATGAACTTATTAGTCTCAAACTGGCTACAGTGGCATACCCTTGTAACCCAACAGGACTGATGCTAAGACAGGAGAATCATATATTTGAGTACAGCCTGAACTGGTAAGAACTCATCTCCCCAAGGCCAGTCTTGTTCAAAATAAATTTGAGAGTGTGTGTGTGTGTGTGTGTGTGTGTGTGTGTGTGTGTGTGTAGACAGCTTCTCACTAAGTAGCCCTAATTGCATGTTTATTCAGGTATCTTCCTGGCTGCCTCCTGAGTGCTGAGTTTACAGGCATGTGCCATTAAATACAACTTCACAAAGCCACATTTTAACTCAACCTCACCCAAGGCTGGAGAACAGGACGTTCACAAGTGCCCCATGTTCCAATTCTCCCATGGCTAAGCCCAGTGCCTCCACTTAAACTGGCATTCAGGAAAATGAAACCCCTGATCAAGCAGTTCATATCATAGAGCAAAGAGTGTTTAAAGGGGAAAAGGTCAGAGGCCACAAAGTGTGCCCCTGGGGTAAGTGGTTCTTGCTCAGAGTACTGATGACAAAGAAGATGGCACTGCCTAGGCAGCAGGCTTATAGTAACTATGGCAACTGTAACAGCAGGTACATAAAATAGAGAAGAACTGTGTCTCAGGCACTGACTTATATGTAACTACCATACCAAGCCAACCCTTAAAAATAGGTTATTATCCCCAAGGGAAGAAACTGGGGTACAGAGAGCTTAGGATACTTTGACAAAGATCAATGAAAAAGAGGTAGGGCCTGAATTTATCTCAACTCCTTGAATTTTGTCTGTGACTTTCGTCTTTATTTCTAAGTCCATTGTAAATTCTTATATAGCTCATTCAATGCTAACAGCACAGGGGGAAAAGACTCATGGAACAAGGTCACCAGTATCTCAAAGAACTGAGGCTTCTGCTCCTATGTTACTTTTCTTAAAGGGGAAAGGAAACTATGGTAGAAACATCAAAAAACACAGACGAATTCAGCTATATTTCCCAGCCAACTTTTGAGTTAAGGACAGCAGTAAAGAAGCCAGAGGCCAGCAGTGCACAGCTCCTCAGGCAACCCCTTTCTTCTCTCAGGGGCCTGGAGTCCTGAATTTGAAGAAACTGAAAATCCAAGACCCACTTACCAGCGATGGTCAGCTAAAGTCTGGGACGTTGCAGTACACCACCCTCACAGTGTAAAGTACTTGAGACAAGTTGTGTGAGCAATGCTTCTACCAGTGGTTCTCAATCTGTGGGACACCACCCCCTTATGACCATCAGAAATATCAGATATTTAGGGTTCATAACAGTAGCAAAATTACAGTTAGGAAGCAGCAATGACAATAACTTTATGGTTGGGGTCAGCACACCAAGAGGAACTGTACTGAAGCGTGGCAGCATTGGGAGACTTGGGAACCACTGGTTTAGAGTGCTACAATGCCCCATCCTCACACTGTAGGCATGCAGGACAACTGTGTGACCAATGCCTATATGAATGGCTCCAAAATTACCTTTGGGCAACATGAAGAATTCAGCAGCAATTAAGTTCTAAGTAAGAATTTTCTCTTGTAACTTTTGAGTCTAGCATAGGGGAAGGGCAATTAGTTAATAATCTATGAAATTAAAATACAGGAGTAAGGTTTTTGCCAAAAACTAAAATAAATCTGCAACTGTTATCAATGAAATGCCAAGTATCTATTTTTGGTTTTAGTCAATGTTATTACTGTTATTTCTTTTTTTCCATTTAGAAATAATTTTTATTAAGTAGCCAAATAAAACTTCTGGCAAATATTTTTCACCTGTATGATCATTATCTTAATAACAGATAGGTACTTTATGTTTAACTCATATTCATATTAATAAATATCAATCCTAATAACCAGATTTATTTCTGAGTAAAATACATAAAGATGTCTGATGTACCATGGGGGCTGTCAAAGCTTACTTCACTACAAATCCAGTGGCCTCATGTGTATGTGTGTGCATATATGCATATAGAGACAGGGGTGAGGGAGAGAGAAATCTGAGTTGATCGCTGTAGTATTTGGCGTAGCTGTTGCTTCTGCCTGCTGGACAAGAAACTGCCTGTTCACCAAGTTCTCATAGCTTCCTGAGTTATTTTTCTATTTGTTACTGCATCTTCTCAGTATCACCATTTTAGCCTTTGAACTTAGAAATGCCTCATGAATTGATCCTTGTGCCTCTTAAGTCATCACATCCCTGTCAGACTTTGGTGAATACATTCCCGACAACTTTACACGCTTTACACATGTGAATGATTTTTAATGACATATTTCATGGCCTCTTTTTCTGCCATATAATTTAGGTACTAGGGTTATGCCTATTAATATGCATAATAGGAAATCCTCTGAGAATCTGAGGAAATTTTTATTTCTGTACATTGTTCTTAATATTTCTTTAAATGTTATAAACAAGATTTTTTAATTCATAGCAAAATTATTTTACTTGATATTTCACTGTAAAAAAAAAAAAGGCAATAGAGTCTATTGCTAATGAATTTAGATTACCAAAGTTACTCTTTCATTCCAAGAAAATAAGAAGGAATACTGCTTGTCATAAAGTTAATAATGTAATACCAAGCAGAAGGCGCACCTTGCAAAGGCAGGATCTTCACCCCAAATTCTTCGAGATACCCCAGGGCTTGGATGAGGTCTAATTCCTCCTGGATGGCAGCCGGCCTGTCTGTTATGAGCTGTAAGCAGCACCTATAAAAACCAGATCGATTTTGAAAAGCACTATCATAAATTCATTCATGTCACCTTTCATGTTGAATAAGAAGTGCTCCAACACATATTTCCCCAGCCCCAGTCAGACCCGGCACAGAGGGTGAGGGGATGTGACAGCAGTGACAGGTGCAAGTGGTCCCAGGTATGATGCAGTATGACTCAGCTTACTGATGCTTTAAATAATGAGGACAATGCAACACTGACCTGAAAATGGGATTGGTTTCTGTTTATTTGGGTATTTTGTTTTCTTTTTTAAGATAGAATTCAGATGAATTCTGGCTCCCTGTCTAAGAAAACAGAATTGCCTTTATTTGTCTCAATTTGGAATCCTTTGAGAAATGACCCAAAAATTACACACATTACATTTTCCTAACAAAGAAGAATCTGTTGGTAATGCAGTATTGATGTAAACAACAAAAGAAAGTGATTTGCAGGTCAACAAATGAATGTGACTTCTCAGTTTGCTTTCAGACAGCAGCTTGCTGTGCAGCACAGGCTAATGTCACCCTCACACCTTATATCTGCTTACGTGCAATACTTTCAACTTTATTGTTTTCTTATTTGTTAAAAATGCCCTTTGAAATGTTTTCTTTAATGAGTAAGCTTATTTTTGAAAGGTACATGTGTAAGAACATTTAGCAATCAAGGGCTATTTACTGCTGAAAACAGACAGCACCAGCTGAAGATATGGCGGTACAGGTAGGGCACAGGTATGACTCAGTGGCAAATACAGGCTAAACTTGTCTTTGCACAGTTGTAGGATTTAAATCTCTAAGCATTCACACATTCTGTTAATTCTAATGTAAGGACTACAGACTCTGATTTTATAACATTTTAAATGCACGTACCCTTGAATCCATAAATTCTAGACTGGAAATTTACCCAACAGAGAGGCTAACATATGTCCATTACCAGATTGCTAAAATTTCTTTTGTTTTAAGGGGAAAAAATAGATACAAAGTAAATTCTATAAGATATAAAGGACATATCCAGCCTGAGCATATGAGTCATGTGTTCTAAGTGTGTAGTGTCTGCAGCAATAGACAGTCAGTCCACCTTCACCATCTGAGAGGCAAACAACAGCTGGATCTCAACTGAAAGCCTGTTTCGTGGGCTTCTTCTATGGTTCAAAACATACTATGCAAGCTGGTAAGGGAGAGACACAAGGAAACTAGCTTACCTAGATGTAGCACACCTATAAGCCATAGCAATTACTAGCATGGCAAATGTGTACACTCCTGTGAAGGTTCGATGCCCCAGGGTAAGGGAATACTAGGGCTGTGAGGCGGGAGTGGGTGGGTGGGTGGGTGGGTGGGTTTGTAGGTGGGCGAGCACCTTCATAGAAGCAGGGGGACAAGGAGGCAGGAAAGAAGATTTGTGGAGGAGAAATCAGGAACAGGAATAACATTTGAAATGTAAATAAATAAAATAACCAATAAAAAAAAAAAAAAGGAACAGTCCATGAGATGGAACCTATACCCAACAATGCTTGGGTTACCAAGAACCAGGGACTAGGTAGACCAGAAACCTAGCATAAAGCTAAATACTACTGATGAGAAGTAGGAGGAAGTAGGAGGAGGGAGCAGGGGGAGGAGGAGGAGGAAGTAGAAGGAAGAAGAATAAGAAGAAAGAGGAAAGAGGAAGGAGGAAGGAGGAAAGAAAGAGAATAAAGAGAAGCAAGAAGAAGAAAGAGGAGGGGACAGAAGAAAAAGATAAAGAGGAAGAAGAAGAAGAAGAAGAAGAAGAAGAAGAAGAAGAAGAAGAAGAGGAGGAGGAGGAGGAAGTAGAAGGAAGAAGAA
>NC_034596.1:12021277-12037925 GCF_900095145.1 Mus pahari | reverse complement strand
GAAGACGAAACAATAATGAGTCCTATTGACATTCTCCTTTACCCACAGATCAGTGTTTTATTCAGCCAGCCTTAGAGAAGCTTCCCCCTGCAACAATGAGAACAAATACAGAGACCCACAGCCAGACATTATGAAAAGAGAGAGACCTTCAAACACGTGGCTCTGAATAGGACGTCTCAATCAAATCTCTCCCCTTTAAGCTCAAGGAGCACCACTGAAGAGGAGGTGGAAGAGGCGGAAGGAGTGTGGTAGCCAGAGGAGATGAAGGACACCAGGAGAACAAGGTCCTCCAAATCAACTAAGCAGAGCACATATAAACACTCAGAGCTGAAGCAGCAAGCACAGGACCTATGCAGGACTGCAGCAGGTCCTCTGAGTATCAGTGATAACGTTCAGTTGGATAATTTTACGAGACTCCTGAGTGAGTAAACAAGTGGCTCTCTGATCTTGTGCCTCCAGAGTGGGCTCTTTTTCTTATGTTAGTTTGCCTTGTCCAACTTTTATGTAATGATTTTTGTTTTATCTTAATATATTTTATTTTGTTATGTTTTATTGGTTATCTCATGCAAGCCTGTTCTTTTCTAATGAGAGAAAGAAAGGCAGAAGACCTGAATAGGAGGGGAAGTGGAGAGAGGAGCAGAGGGAGCAGAAACTGTAATCAAGATTCACTGTATGAGAAAAGAATCTATTTTAATGAATTGGGGAGAGAACGTGAACATTTAATACATATTGCACACACACACATACACACTCACACACACTCACACACACACACACTCACACACACTCACACACACACTCACACACACACACACTCACACACACACTCATACACACACTCACACACTCTCACACACTCACACGCGCGCACACACACACACACACTCGCACACACACTCACACACACACACACACACACACACACACACTGAGAAATGGTATGGTGGCCCATAGGTGCTTGTGATAGAAGATTGTGGAGTCACACTATTGTAAAAACTAAGAAGTGAGAGGTCCATAGAGTTATCATACAAAGGATCACTGATTGATTGCAAGTCCTTCTGTTTGAGTTGGCATTTGTTCCATTGTGAGAACAGTATTTTGCAACAGAAGCTGCACAGAGCTCACAAGTTTCTGGGAGTTCATACTGAGTCCTAGTGTTATGAACACAAGTACTAAATGATGCCTCTCTGAAGGCCTGATGGATCCACAGAGTTAGCGATGACCACATAGGAGTCTATTTTGCCTGTGGTTCCTTTCAGCACACTGTCCTCAGTGGAGCCCATAGACTGTGAAGCACAATGAAGGACACCATTGTATAATTTAATAAAACAGATTTACTTTACTTTAAAATGTGAAGTCACACTAGTAATCTGAAATTTTTCATTATAAAATATTATTCTATCATATAATTTCTTTACATTTACGGACAAATGTTACCAAGTCTCTTAAATTATATCATAATTTATAATTTTTAAGTTACACATTTTAATATAAAATATTAGATATTCCATATGATACACCAAAATTGTTACAATGATTATTATAGTACATTTATTTTCATTTTTAATAGAAATACAATAAAGCATTAAATGGAAGCTAACATTATTTTGAACCTATGTGATTTGGACACATTGTATGTAACTTTAGAAAACAATATTATTTCAAATTAGAAATAAAGAAATACTCAAAGAATAAAAATAATGAAGCCAATCTGCATATTATCAGATTAAAAGATATTCAATATAGAATACAAGCAAAGAAAGCAAGGCATAAAAATTATGTGTGCACACTGGATGAGTTATTAATTTTAAAAGTACAAGATAACAATAAACCATTTTGAAGACACAAGAAATTAATTTTAAAGACAAATGAGGAGCAACGTTAAGGAAACTAACAATTTACATCCTTTGTCTTCTTTGGATATTGTCTTCATTAGGGTTTCTATTGCTGTGATAAAACACCATGACCATAAACCACCTTGGCGAGGAAAGGGTTTATTAGGTTTACTTTCATATTATAGTCCATCATTGATGGAAGCCAGGACAGTGTGAGAACCTGGAGGCAGGAGCTGATGCAGAGGCAATGGAGGGGTGCTGTTCACTGGCTTGCTCCCCATGGCTTGATCAGCCTGCCTTCTTATAGAACCCAAGACCACTAACCCAGGGATGGGAGCACCATATATCAATTACTAAGAAAATGCCCTATGGGCTTGCCTATAGTCTGATATTATGGGGGCATTTTCTTATTTGAGGCACTCTCCTTTCTCTAGTGACTTCAGCTTGTGTCAAGTTGATATAAAACTATCCAGCACAGACATCTTTTGAATCACTAAGGAAAAGCTAGTTAATAAAGAAGAATGGAAGATATATTTTCTACACACAATATCATGGTAAACACAAATGTCTTGGGACTCACAGGTCACAACTATATACACAACATTATACACACATGGGATCCAATACAACATGGGAGCATCTGAAAGTCAAAGTGGATTCTTCTGGCATAGAAAAGACAGTGAAGACACAAGAGGATTTTATAGTCATCTGAGAAACACCTGCCCAAAAGCTATAGGTCAAACACAACCTGGATTTCAAAGGCTATGCTACTTGATATTTCTAGCATCCACAGAAATAAAAATAGCATCCCTAGAGAGAAAGAAAAAGATTTGCTAACTACTTTAAAGAACTCTGACAAGTTCAATAACAGTCTGAAGAAAGAAAGGGAAAGCCCTAATTCTTACATAAGAGAGCACTAGGGAAAAGAGGTGCTTTTACCTTTGCTGGACGTGAAGCAACTACCAGGAAAATGAACCTAGGTACTGAAACCACTTGCGAATGAGCTTGCAGATTAAAGGAAAAGCATCAAAGCATATGAGAACTTTTATCATTACAGCAATTAGTCTTTCAAAGGATAGCATAAAAGAATTGGATGGATGGATAGGTAGGTAAGTAGATAGATAGATAGATAGATAGATAGATAGATAGATAGATAGATAGATAGATAGACAGACATATCAGGTGGCTTACAACTATCCATCACTCCAGACCTAGGGGGTCAGACAACCACTTCTGGCCTCCATGAGCATGCATATGCATGTGCACATAAACACTCTCTTCAAAACAGAGAAAATGATACGAGAAGTTAAACAAAAACAGCAAGCTTAAATGTTCCTGTGTTACAGAGGGTGTGTGCATTGTTCATATGTGTGTATATTAACACACAGGCCAGAGGCTGACATCAACTGTCTCAGCTGTTCTTAACCTCAATGATTTTGAGACAAGTTTTCTCATTGAACCTGAACTGGCTGGCCAGAGAACACCAGAGATCTGCCTGTGTGGTCCCTCTCATCCACAGCATCCCATAAAGGGGGTACAGATTCATGCCACTGTGTGTTTCTTTTACATGGATTCTAGGGACCCAACCTCAGATCCTCAATGGACAATCTCTCAAACTTCTAATTCCTTTTATAAAAACAGCTATAAAAAGATGAACACCACCATCAACAATAAAAAGTTAAATTTAGTGCTAGATAAAGGTTTCAAAACAAGTCCAAGTAATGCCAATTATGCTTACTGAAAGGGCACATCAGTGTCTAATTGCTAACAGGAAACCAACTGGAACCATCTGGTAACACTAAGAAACTTTCATAAAGTGTTACCTGCTGCCTACCAATTACTGGACACTGTCTACATGCCAGCCAGAGTTCTGAGCACTTACAAATCACTTAGATCACAACAGAGAGAAGGGACCCTCAAGGGTAAAGGGGAGCTGCCTCACGGGTGAGAGTGTTTGCTGCACAGGCATGAGAACTTGATCCCAGCATTCCTGTGAAAAGCTATGCATGGGTACATGGCACTGTGACCCTAGTGCTGGAGGGCAGCACACACTAGAGGGGGACAGCATCAAATTCACTAGGACTTGCTGGCTGTGGTCAGTATTGCCAAAAACTGTCGAGCCCTAGAAAGACTCTCTCTTAAAGGATTAAGGTAGTGATCACTAGAAAAAGACATTACCATTTGGTTGTACATGCTGTATCTTTGCACACATAAAAATGCACACACAAAGGCTCACCACAGCTCCCTCCGGTCTACTTCCAAAAGAAGCCGATGTTGCAGGGCTGTGACTAGCTGGGACTTAGTGGGCACACGGGCATCTGGGTCCAGAAGACTATTACCCCATGCTTTACTAGAACTCTGTACAGTGGGGAACTAAAACCAACTAAATTCAGGCAGAAGGAGGATGAACCAATCAAGTGCAACCATTCAATGCTGTGAAGCACACAGCAGTGCTTCAGGTCACACACTGACATACATTAATAAAAAAAGTTATAACAAAAGTGAATAATGTCTTCATTTTATAAAATTTCAAGTGTATTTACAAAGTAAGTAAAGCCCAAATGATTAAGCTTGAAGTATTTCATCATCTTAAAATAAAGAATGAATAATGTAATGAAACAAAGTGCAGAATTTCTTACAGACTGATAGGATAAAATTGGGATACAGAGTTGAAAGTCAGGGTCATAAGATACTAAGGAGGTTCTCAGCTTTCCTTGATTTTTTGACCAATACTTCAGATGTTACAAGAAATGTTCAAGTCAGAAATAATGCCAATAGTCCTCATAAAAGGAAGCAAGTTTTAAAATGTGTTTCTAGAATGGAGGGGGGAAAAGCTTAGGATGGTCTAAAAGGGAGAACTCCAAGAAAACCAGGGCAAACTGGGACTTCCAAAGTCCTTTAGGCCTAAAAGATGCTCAGCAGAGTTACAGTAATGGTCAGATGGCAGAGAAATGCAAACAGAAACACACCTAAGGCACAGTTTACAGAGAGTGAAACTGGGTCTCTCTATGGTTCATGGCTTAGTAGCTTGTTCCCCAGGAAGGTACTAGCTAAACCAGCAGTTGTCAACCTGTGGGATGTGATCTTTTTGGGAGTCAAAGGAACCTTTCGCAAAGGTTGCATATCAGATATTTACATTAGAATTCATAACAGTAGCAAAATTACAGTTATGAAGAAGCAACAAAATAATTTTATGGAGGTTACCACAACATGGGGAACTGTATTAAATAGTTGCAGCACTAGGAAGGTTGACTGGGAGCCAATGGCAGGGCCACTAAAAGGCAGAGCCTACAACGCTTAAGACTGAGGCTTCCTCTGGCTTCCTATCGTGCCATAGGAGGAAGGTCCTCTTCTATGACCTCCTGGTCTCAAACCTCTTACAGAGCTGAGGGTAAAAGCTCGGGATTTTTTATAATAGTAGAATAATAACAGACTAAGACGAAAGACTTTTCTGAAGTACTTAACATTCAGAGGCAATATATATTTGGGGATGAGTTTTACCGGACTCTGGGTTTTAAAAATATCTGCTTTATAAATACTCATTTCAATTCAGAAAATTTCCCCCAAGATTGGTGCAATATTCTTAGATTACAAAAATTCAGAAATATACCTTGTTTCTCATGTTAACCAAGAGGAATGAACTAAGTGTAGGACAAAAGAGGAACTGAATTTAAAATCCAGAAACTTCTACCTGGAAGTGTCTTTGGAATAGATGCTATGCAAAGGAAATAAACACTGCCCACAATACTGAAATCTCAAAACGTGAATGTATTGGTGAACCTATGAACAGATAATGAGAATAGATAATGAGAATAGATAATGAGGCTTATAGATATATAATGAGCAAAATGGCTCAGCCAAAAGAATGCCAGTAAGGGGGGAGGAGAACACAGGTATTTAATAATTCACTGCTTGCATCCCTATAGTAGATTGGCACACAACATCACCCCATGCAGTGTACATAACATGCAACTGAGATAATCTGCATTTGGACCTGCACCCAGAACTCACAGAACGCAGGTATCCTACCTGGCCAAATCCATGCAGCTGTCAGTGAGGGTGGTGGAAGAGTTGAAGTACTCTCTGCTGGCAGCCAAAACCAAGCCGATACTTCTCTCATAGCTGACCCTATACTGGGCTTTTCCTTTATGGAGCGCACCAGCTGGAAGATTATCCGAACAGGCGCTACACTGCATCATCTGCCCTGCAAGGTGGATATTTTCCAGGCGACTAGAGCAGAGAAGGCTCTCTGTAAATATCTGGGAAAAAGAAAGCCCAGAGTTACTGATAAAGAAGGGAGGCTCAGTTCAACAAAACAAGGACTCTGAAATTCAAAAGGAATAAATCAAAATTGTATCTACCCTAGAACTAGAGGTTGCATGACATCGTGTGTGTATTAAGCATGCACTGTCTATGTTGAAGTAGCTGTTCTATGAATTTCACCTCAATAAGAGAAATGTACCTTAGATAGAAATTTCACTGGATGAAGCAAATAAATCGTGCTATTTAAGGTATCACAGTAAAGATTTAAGTATGTAAAGTTCATCCATTTAAAACTGGAATTGAAGCTGGGTGTGATGGCACACGCTAGTAATCCCAGTACTGGAGAGATTCAGCCAGGAAAACTGAGCCCCAGCTAACCTGGGCTACACATATTGCCTATAAATAACATAAACAAGCAGTAAAGAAAATCCACTAGTCATCTATTAGATGAACTGCCTGGCTCTCAACTGGACCCATTCTGTTTAATGTAACAGATATTTGACTACCATCTCTGATATACATAATTCACAATTGCACGCAGCAGAATTCATAGTCTCCATCCATGGGGAGCAGGGGTGAAATCCAGGTGTGTGGACAGTGGACAAGTATTGCCTTACTAAGATGCTCCCTCAGCCTCATCCGAATTCACTCAGGAATAAATCAGACTATAAACACAAACTTACACAGAAACAATAAAACTATACCATGGAGCACCAAGGGCTTTCCAATTTGGCTATTAAAGTGTATTTTAATAAAATTAAAAGACATTGATGGACGGTACCTTGCAAGAATTGTTAAATACCTTGTCACTGATTCACATAAAATTAATTCCTTAAGATTACTTGTACCAGGGAAATACTAATGTGACTGCTGATGTGACATGCAATCTCTCCTGCATTCATGAGAGGAGGAAGATCGTGAGGAAACCAATGAGAAGAAAGCAATGTCATGGAGAAGAGCTGCTTCCTGCTCTATGCGAAGAGCACCCAGATTCTGTAGCATTGCCTCACCACTGACTCTCCTGGGAGCGGGTAACATGAGACAAGCCTTATCATGATGTCTGCTAAGAGAACTCACTTCCCGTAACAAGAGTGTCTAGAAAATACAAGTTGTGACCCAAAGCACATTATGAATGGGCAGCCCTCCTCACTACTGTCTGGCAGTTGAAACTGGCACACATGAGCACAAGCCAAATGACCGTTCAATGGTTCATTCAAGAAAGCCATAAAGCACCAGGGCCAAGACTGAAAAAGAACTGCAAATTAGTCACAGCGAACTGACCAGTCCTACCAAAATGAGCACTCTGCACTTTATTCAATAGGCTGCATGTCAGTCTTTGTTCACCAAGTTCACGTTATGTCACTATGCTTTCAAATTATTTTCCAAGACAACAATATTTAATAGCCAAAGTCAGATGCTACAGTATATGCTAAAGGGTGATATTAAGGTTTTAGTTTTGTCAAGTCTATATTACTGTCTTCTAGAACTTTCTTAGAACGTATAAATGCTTTCTAACACTTTCTCAACAGAGAGATATTCAAGGACATGATAGTAAAATGCCTACATAGAACCTCAAGGCCAAAACCAAAGGGCCCCATCTGTACACAGCTGCATTTTAAAGAGAGGCTATAATGGAGGCAAGTTATATGAGGTCCTGGCAGGTAGTCAGCCTAGCATGAAGATTTATCAGGAGTTTTCAAAGTAAGAGAAGAGACTGTATTCCAGGCAGAGGGAGCAATGTACACACAGTCACAGCAAGAGAGATATGGACCCTACTTGAGGGAGCTACTGAAACATGCACTGGAGAGTGACCAAGGGAAGAGTGGCCTGGGAGGCTTGGGTACCCTACAGAGTGAGATGGAACAAGCAACAGGTTGTATGCAGGAGACCATCATCTCTGTGAATAAATGTAAAGCAGAAGATATGAACGCAGGAATCAAGGAGAGGCCGGCTACCATTCATCACAGTGAGGAAGGCAGCTGTTAACCATACTGCATGCAGTACCTCTTATGGTCTCTCCATTGTAGCAGAACACAACAATCAAAATTAAAAAAAAAAAAAAAAGAAAGAAAGAAAACTATTTTATAGCCGGAGTTACCTCATAGCAAGCATTGGAATCGAGGCACGTGTACACATGCTGCTGCATGGTCAACATGTCCTGCAGCAGCATCCTCCACTGAGACTCACCAACAGAAGGCTGTCTGGGAAAAGAAAGAAACACAGCATGAAGGCCTCCAGGGACTACCATGCTGCACGTTCTGACCCTCAACTAATCCATAGGAGTAAATTTCATTTGAACTTACAAGAAAAGGTAAACAGAGTTCCTATGATGAGAAAAAAATACAACAGCAAAATGAAGTAGAAAAACAGACAGGCAAAAGTTTCAAATTCCATCATCGTTACTGTACTCTGCACGGGTCTTTTGGTTGTTTACACAGTTCTGTTTAGTTTGGGAATTTTTCTTTACTACACTGTCCCATCATATAGCTCCACTGAACTGGCCTTGAATCTACATAGAGCTCCAGTTACTATTGATTCTCCTACCCTAGACTCAATAACATGCAGGGTTTATAGGCAGGAGCTACCAGGCCTGGCTACTCAGGGTCTTTTGAAATTTCATATGAACATTAAGATACAAGAAGCAACCTTAGCCCACTGTTAGATCAGTTTTGGCACAAAGGAAGAGCTCACCACAAGCACTGTGGATGGAGGCTTAGCTTTAAAAGTTCAGTGGCTCTCTACCTTCCTAATGCTGCAACTCTATAATACAGTTCTTCATGTTGTAGCAATTTAGTAATTCTGTTGCTACTTCATAACTGTAATTTTGCTACTATTATGAATCATAATGTAAATATCTGATATGTAGGATATCTGTGGGATGAGATGCACAGGTTGAGAACCATTGCTTTACATGGAATTCAGGAAGCAAAGTTCACAAGCAACAAAGTGACCTTCAGGAGTTACCTCTCAGGTGGCAGCCCAAGGACAAGCTGCCAGAGCCTTGGAGTTCTTACTGCATTGCCATCTGCTTTAGGAAGAGACATTAAGCTTCAAAATAGACAGTAATCTTTTACAACAATTCCTGGAACATAATTTTCAAGATTCCCTCAAAAGGAAGGCCAGTAACCATACTCAAGAAAGACCAAAGTATTCAGCTCCAATCCAGATAGTTTGGTTTAGTTCATCCAGGCTGTTGAGTGGACTGTACTCATGCCCATTCCTGATCCCTTGGGCTTGACTGAATCTTGGCTGGCACTGCATAGCAGTTGAAGACAGCTCCTTTTTAAACACTAAGGCCTTAAGAGGCTGCACTGGCAGGGCAAACAATGTACCACAGAAGAGCAGTGCCATTACTGATCCCTAGAGCAGGCATACTCCTTCTGTCTGCACACTACTACTGCCATACTTACCAGTTAATGCTCACAGTCCTGGAATTGACACAATGAGGCCATAGCTGGTTCCAACATCCCCTACCCCAGTATTCTACATTAATATATAATAAATGTGCATTACCCCCCATAAATTCTGCAGAGAGAAGATGAATGAACATACAGGTCAGTGTGGGGCTTCCAAGTCATCCTGCACAGCCCTTACCTACAGCCACATGGTCTCCTGATTAGGGACAGGGAAGGCTGTTGTGGCTTCTATCCCTTAAGAGCCTCTTTCTCCACAGTGGCCGGTACAGTGGAACTCACTTGCCTCTTCCAACAGCCCACCCTTGTTCAACTGCTAATTAAGATTCTAAAGTCTTCAGAAAGTTTTCCATCAATTCTCCCCAGCCCACCCCGGGAAGATAAATTCAACATAGATTTTGCTCTATTTGCTGACAGAGACCAAGACTGGTCCCTTTTCCCCATCCATTTTCTATCCCCTCTTGAATGGCTCATACACTTTACCAACTCAGTTTACTCCCTGGTCTTTACTAGTCAAATTCTGCTAGCTATTCCTACATCATCAAAAATGGTTGTGAACAGGGCTCATCAAACCAAATGAGCCTTCTCAACTGTGGGAACATAGCCCTGTCTCGTCTAATGAATGACCATTTCTACCTATGTTTTTCTTCTTTACTACCAGACAGTCCTCATGAGCTCCACATTCTTAGACTCCAGGAGGGCTTCTTGAATGGAATCCTTTAAGCTTTGAGTGTCCTCTATGTTTAATAAGGGCAAGCCAACACTTCCATTTTATCCTTGCACTTTTTTCCCCAGTTTCTTTTGAAACAACAGGCTAGAGTGAAAGACTCTAGCTGCATGTCCCACTGTAGTTTCTCCTTTATACATGAAAGTTCCTCTGTGTAGTCACTCTGGCCTCTGGCCCATTTCTTATGCAAAACAGCTACCTTCCAGTGACTACAACAACAAAGAAACTGACCTAACATTCCATACCATATGGGGAGATTTCATATCTAATACCTCCTGTAGATGATCTACCCTCAGACAGCATAGCTTCAGCTGTCTAAAACTGATAACAACAAAATGCCACTGCTCTTCCCAAACTTATCTTTGGTTCTGTTGAATCCTGCAACCTCCATCCAATGTTGTGGAAACTCTCTCCATGGGGAGACATAAACACACTTCCCCCACAAAACAGCTTACTTTGGTGAATGCATGAATGTATTGGGGTTAATTACAAGCACATAGGTGACCCAAAAGCAGTCACACCATGGGAAAGTCTCACTCCCCCACCCCCTATCACCCACCCCCCACCCCCCATTGCAAAATAATGTAAGTCAAATACCATCTATTAACCTTCCACAGTATGTATACTCTAGTGTGCCCCCAGATCAGGGATCCACATGAAATCAGGGCAGAATAATACACAGCTGACTGGAAAGTATAGGAGTCCTCTTCTCTGTTCTCCTTTCTATAAGGGAACATCAACAGTCCAGAAGCAAAGAATCATAGCTGCTCTGAAGGAGTTGATGGCTATCATGCTCAGAGCATAGCATTCTACACTATACACAGAGGCAATTTATCAACCTGAGCGGTTCTGCAGGGCCAGTGAAGGCTTCACAATCCCATGATGAAAAGCCACGTTATGGCTGCCTCCCAAGCTGCAGGGAAGGAGAGTTTGCTAACAGTTTTACCCACAGTCATGAATTTGTGGTATGAAGGCAGCATGTTGCTGGATTAAACATTCTTTCCTCAAAGGCCAACTCACACGATCATGAAGAATGGGTAAGATTAACTGTGGGCAGCGGCAGACATGCAAGATGCTCCTAACATACAAATGAGCTCAATAACCTGCATGGAGTGGCTCCCTTCTCTGCAACTTAAAGTCCAATATATAAAAGGCACACAGGTTTCCTGATTAAGTATTTGAGAGATGTGAATGAAAGTGTGGATTTTAGGTCTTAAAGACATTTTGTTTTATATTATGTTATAAAGCAGTAGGAAGGGGAGCATGGTGTAGGTTTCTTTGTTTCTCTCTGTGTTCATCTTACAAGATAGAATGTACCTGAGCATGGAATCACTGTGGTTGTCTCTAATTACAAAGTTCTGGACAATAATAGAACTCAACATTTGAAAATAGTAGATGTTTTTTGGGTTTGCCAAGTATAAAAGAGTTTCTTTTCCATGACTCTTTTGTCTTGTATAGCTCAAGACATTACCATTTAAAATCATCATCGTTACCAGGCGCTGTGGGACGCACCTATCACCCTGGCTCCCCAGAGGCTGATACAGAGGGGCCAGAATTCCAAGGCAGCCCGATCTGCAAAGGGAGAGGCTATGCCAACCAAAACAATGCCCACAATTTTCATCTGTTATGTGCTTAAATGAACAGGATAGTAACTTAAATACATTTTTCCTGAGCACTTCTGCTTTAGGAGGCTGGGACTCACTATGCTGCATGGGGTAGCCTCAAGGCCTGGGACTGAGCAGCTCTTCTGCCTCTGCCCTCAAGGAGCTGAGACAACAATTGCCCTGGTAATCATGCTAAAAATGTAATAAGCACATGCTTCACTGTCCATGATAGTCTCTATCATTACATGAAATGGACAATTCTTTTTGTTTATGTGCCATGCAGCACACGTGGACACATACTTAAGAGACACACAAACATATACAACACATCGCTGCTTCTAAAAGTATTCCAGAATAACCTAGATAGGATATCCAGTATTTTCAGCCTGCTCCTTGAAAGTTTTTCATAGACTTCAAAAACTTGTGAGATTCCTTTCAGATTTGGCTTAAAGGCAGTGAAGTAACAAAATGTTTGAAGTTACTGTCCACCTTATTAGCTCAACAAAATCAGACCCTGGCCTTGTCAGGCTGAACACAAGTCTCACAGCCCAGCTGTTCCTCTGGAAGCTATCAGCACTAGGACAGATGGTATAAATGTTCCCTCACACATGGCTAGCCGTAAGTGGAGATCCTAATTAAAATAGATTATAACACATCATCAACAATGGCCCTTTTCAGAATATATCCCATAAATAAGAATCAAAAGCAGGATTTTAAGAAACAAGAATTTAGCAAGCTAATAAGATGCCTGAGTAACATCTATGGCATTAGTTACAAGTGTGTACTTGAGATGGATTTTTCCCCAACCCAAGTATAGACAGTACACCACTCAAGATGTAAAACCCAGATCCATGATGAACGGGATGGGCTCTACCATCATTTATGATATATATGAGGCTGCTTTAGCGGTAGTGAAGGCTTAGGAATACTCATGCATTAAGACAGCAAGCTGAGTATTTTGAAAGTTAAGAGCATGTTCTCTAAAATATTCACAGTGAGTAGCTCACATGGGTACAGGCTCACACTGATCACATGAGAAGCAAATGAGCTCAACAGCAGGAACAAAGCTTTCCAACTGTGGAGGCACAGGTCCTAGAGTTACACAGCACCACCGTGGGAACACTGACCCCTTTTTAAGTCAGTCAGTAATTATCAGGGAGATGGTATGTATATTCCTTCCCATTTAAATCACATTGGCAGGAACATACAACCTACAAGAAAACCTAAGGCACATATGTTTATTAATAAAACACTATACAAGAGATGGGGACAGTGAGTAGAAAAAGGTACAAAATGCTAGGACATCCCTGGCATAAAGAATTTGACTGTACTTGGCATGTAAGCTGAGTACTATCACTATCTTATTAGGACTGGGATTCATTTCTTCTGCTTTCAGACTCAACTGTATCTCTAACAATTCATCACTTAATCCTACTGACAGAAAGTTTGTTGCCTGTTCCACCAGGACTTAAGATTCCCCTCAGGCTTCTTTACATTGTATCCCTTCGCACCAGAACAGATTCTGAAGGTAACTTCCTCAGACACACAGAGGGAGCACATCCAAGCTCTGACTCTATCTCAGAATCACCTTGTTCTGAATATTTACCTTTACATTAGCCTCTTCTGTACACTCTCCACCTACTGTCTCACTCTGTGCCAAGTCACAGGTCCTTCCCACTGAGGCTTTGCTGTGGGTCCACTCAAAAAAATGACTAGAAAGGCCCAAACATTAGCCAGATTGCTTATGGGCCATTTGGATCACATATAGTTGGAAACAACTTTGAAATCTTTTGTCAATTTTTTTACAAGGTAATCTATTTTCTCCCTCACATTTTATTGTATAGCTTGGACAGACCAAGAAGGTACAATACACCTTGCTTTTATATGGGCAGATATTAAAGCATTAAACTAACACAAAATTGTCCAAACCTACAAGAACAAAATATTCATACTATAATGTGAATGGAAAATTCATATATTCATGATTAAGAAATGTGAATATTAACAAAATATTCAAAACTAATACGACTAAAACTTTATAAATAAATGCATAATTAAGAAATGTGACTACAAAGTATGGGAGCACAGGAAATGCAATTATTACTAATAATAAATTCAGTTTTGTTAGCTCTCTTGCAGCTAAATAAATTCCAAAGAGATACAGCAAAATTCATAACTCCATCAGAATAAAGTACTACTTTAGGGATGACATAGAAAAGCCAAAAATTACTAAACACTAATACTCTATTAATACTCTAGATGGTAATTGTTAAAATTACCATCTTTTATTTACCTATTCACTTGAAAACATGAGTATCTAAAACCTGGCAGAAGCTATATTATGCAACAAGAATAAAAATAGAGTTATACAATCAACAATAAAAACAAAATGAATCCAGCAAAATTGGTAGACAAAAAAAAAAAAATCAATATATGAAAGATTTATTGATCGGATTGGGCAATGTATACCTGTGACCCTCGAAATCCAAAGGCAGGGCTTAAGATTTAAGAGAATCATGAGTTTGAGACAAGTCTATCTTTATGTATTCATAAAAAAGAAATTGAATATATTCATTTGAAAAATAAATATCTATAAAACCTGTGTTTGTAAAATTCACAACTCAAAAAGACTCTAATATCCACTAATAGGTAAGCATATACAGATTGTGCAATAAAATCTAACACATGGAATACTATTCAGCAAATGAAACAGTATAATCTCTTGAGTAATGGTACACATTGGATAAACCACAAAATAAATGATGCTAACTAAAAGAAACAGACAGAAATTACTATCTAAAACGGCAGAGAAATGACCCTCTGTGAGTGGGTAAGGGCATAGTAACGAGGGGGAAAGGGACTGTGAAGAGCTTACTACCAACTATGATCATTATTCTCAATACCACAGTGAGTATGTGCATAGATCAAGTCTTATCAAATTATATACTTTAAGTGCAGTATGTTATTAACCAATTATATTACTGACTGGTTGTCAAAAAAGAAAACAAATGATGAAACAAACAAACATCCAAGCGCATCAGTCAATCATGTTTGTCACTTACTTCCGCCCAGTGTGCCTGGTCAGTCGAACCATCAAGCTACGTGCCTCCTCAGAGCTAGACTGGGTGTTCTTCACAAATGAAACTGGTTTCTCCACTCCATGTGTTTTCAAAAGCTCGGAAACACTATACATGAAAGAAGAAATGTTTAACATCGTTCAAACAGTGAGACTATATATCTTAAGAAGTTAAATTATCATTAGAGATGTAGTGGAAAAATAAAAGGTACTACATATACAAAAGATCCAGTATTACATATTACATTAATTCTTACAAAAAATAAAACTCATAATTATATATCAAACAACATAGTTCTCATTGGCTTTTTTTAGGCTGTATCTAGAATAAATGATCTGTTCCTCAAAAGATGAAGTCTCTAACTCAAAATCTTTCTGGCAAGCTGCCTCCACTCTAAAAGCATGCACAGTAATAGGCAAATGTGTGACTTTAGGACTAGGCTTCAAAGCCTGGCAGTATGCAAGCAATATGGTGCATGGGGAACTTAAAATATTTTTATACCACCATCTCTACTTTGAGTGAATAAAAAGACTAATGGTATCCAAATGATGCTTTTCTACATACACACTATTAATGAAATGATATCATCAGTAATTATATATTAAAAGAACAGTTTATTATTTTTGCATCCTTCTTTCCTTTACATGTTTATTCTTTTGTTCATTTTTGGTTCAAGGTCTCATATATGGCAGGCTGTCTGTGACCTTGCAACACACCTGAGGATGTTTCAACGTCTATTCCTCCTACCTGCACCTCCTAGAACTGGGATGACCAGAACAGGCCAACACGTGTACATTTTAGGAGAAAGATGGACAATCAAAGCTTTGTACACACTGAACAAGTACTCCACCAACTGAGATACAGTCACATCTCCTTTTTATTCAATTTCATAGTATACTTAAAATATTTTCATAGTATACTATTTTCAATTTTGTAGTATAAGTATAATTTTATAATACAATATTTTTAAATTACAATATGTATATACACATAAAATGAATGCTAGAAAATAATACTAAAATCCCTAAAGGGCACATTAATAATATTTTAGTCTCAGAGAAAGACAGCTCAAACTCAACACTTCATTGTAAATTTAAGAATACCCCAACAAAAACACATTAAACTTACAACACAGCTTGATATTGTGTATTTCTTATATGCCGAGAAAGTGTGAGGGGTGTTGCTTTCTTAATCTAATAGCACTTTCACAATCTCAAGAAATAATATAGTTAAGAAAGCAATAGGCTCACAGAGACAGCATCCTAATTAACAAAATCAGAAATGAAAAGGGAGACATAACAACAGACCCTGAGGAAATCCAAAACATCATCAGATCCTACTGCAAAAGGCTATATACTCAACTAAACTGGAAAACCTGGATGAAATGGAAAAATTCCTAGACAGATACCAGGTACCAAAGTTAAATAAGGATCAGATTAATGACCTAAATAGTCCTATATCACCTAAAGAAAGAGAAGCAGTCATTAATAGTCTCCCAACTAAAAAAAGCCCAGGACCAGATGGGTTTAGTGCTGAATTCTATAAGGCTTTCAAAGAAGACCTAATTCCAACTCTCCTCAAAGTATTCCACAAAATAGAAACAGAAGNTACTCTACCCAATTCATTCTATGAAGCCACAATTACTCTGACACCTAAACCACACAAAGATCCAACAAAGAAAGAGTACTTCAGACCAATTTCCCTTATGACTATCGATGCAAAAATACTC
>NC_034596.1:12001000-12019637 GCF_900095145.1 Mus pahari | reverse complement strand
GGGGGGGGGTAGAGGGAACTTTTGGGATAGCATTTGAAATGTAAATAAAGAAAATAATAATAAAAAAGAAAAAAAAAGCCATAGGCTCAAAGGTCGCACACCTAATGAGTAGAAATGTTTTGACTTAAAAATAGGCCTACCTGGGCATGGCATCTCATACTTAGTACCCCAACATAGAAGGCTGAAGCAGAAGATCACTGTGAATTTAGAACCAGCCTGAGCTACATGGCAAAAATGCTTTTTAAAAATCGTACATACATACATACATGCATACATACAAAAAAGCAAAAATAAGCATACATATGCAAATAGCGATGCAGGAATAAATAATAGGGGCAGGAAGATTATCTATGAGTTCAAATGCAGCCTGCTCTATATTAGTGAGTTCTAGGTCCCAACAAAACTACCCGGGAAGAGAGGCCCTGGGGTTGAGAGCACAGCAGATGTGCACAGCAGATGTGCATGTACACTCGGGCTTATCAAGGTCATGTCCCAGTACTCTGCTACAGAAAGACAGTACACATCATTGAGAAAATAAAGAAGAGAGTCAAGGGCCTACATGTTCAAAATAGACGTGAATGACAGGCAAGCCATGAACACATGGTACCACACACATCTTAGTAAGCATGGAACAAAAGGATTTGTCTTTTGTATTCACCTGAGAATTTTCTCCAGTTGGTCTACCATGTCATGAAGAGATGAGGTTATCTTTGTATTATGCCTGAAAATAAAAATAAATTAGGTTTAGAAGGGAGTTTTTAATAAAATATAAAACAACTATATGGAGGAGAAAAGGGTGTTTCTCTTATTCATGATAATATTACATTGCCCAACTAAAATCTGAGACTTATTTCCTACGTCCATCCAAAGCCCTCCAGGATCCTGCACTATTTCCTGAAAGTACTGCTAGCTTAATGTGACTATCAGGCCCATCTCTAGTCACATTCAAAAACATATAGTAAAGTCATACATGCCTATTTCACTGAATCAACTCAATGGATTAAGATTAAAATTAGCGGAATCCAATATTGGAAAAGTAAGCACCAAACAGCTGTTTATTGTTTAAAATCTTCATTTCAACTATGTTCCTACATTACTTTATACTTGCAAATGAGGAGAGGACTATGTCCCCAAGGGCTCCTTTAAAGTGCAATGTGGCCTCTTTTAATAATGTGCTTTTCTACATGACTCTAACTTTTCAGAGGAAAAAGATCAGTTGCCCCATAGATGATGTAACATTCTGT
The DNA here is from genome assembly GCF_900095145.1 of Mus pahari. Classification (NCBI taxonomy): domain Eukaryota; kingdom Metazoa; phylum Chordata; class Mammalia; order Rodentia; family Muridae; genus Mus; species Mus pahari. Next base: position 12,018,393 of record NC_034596.1, on the reverse strand, counting down.
GCATAGCAGACTGCTTTCCTAAGGTACCACATCTGGCTCTCTCCGTGCAGTTGTTGAACATTATCCTATGAGCATGACATCTCTCACCACTTTCATCTGGAACAGCTGTGATGCATCAGAAGACAACACTGGGACTGGGCCTGCTGACAGCCTCTCAGGGAAGGAAGGAGTGGAGAAGGCCGGCAGACCCTGACATGAGGTTTCAGCCCGCCCCTGCTCCTCCTCACCAACTATATGTGATTCTGCCCCAGCTGCACATGGTCTGGGGTTTAGGAGGTAGTACAGTACATAAAACTGTGAACAGTTAACTCAAGGGCATACTCCATCTATACAGAAATCATCCTTTACAGTAGTGTGGCTGCTCTGGGGTCATCTATGCATAGATCAATAACCTCATTAGTTCACAAAACTGAATTTAGAATTGTCCTCTGGTCAATTGTTGGCACCCTACATGAGGAAAGCACTTACTCATATCTCTTGAGAAAAAACTCACTAATGCAGGTATAAAGCACCTGCATTAGCTGTAAGCCATAAGGTCAGCCCAAAGGACTGATGGGATTTGGATTAAACAGCTTGAACAAGACTCCTTTTTCCTAAGGGATGCTGTGGCATCCAGTGTGTCTTGGTTCATTAGACAGGGAGGGTGACTGATAGTGGTGTTCCTATGGTAGCTGGATAAATATGACAGAAGCCAATCCACTATAGTTCAGAGCTGAGACGGAAGGAAGGACCATCCAGAGACTGCCCCACCTGGGGATGCATCCCATATACAACCACCAAACCCAGACACTGTTGCATATGCCAGAAAGATTTTGCAGATAGGACCCTGATATAGCTGTCTCTTGTGAGGCTATGCCAGTGCCTGGCAAATACAGAAGTGGATGCTCACAGTAATCTATTGTGAGCACAGGGCCCCCAATGAAGGAGCTAGAGAAACTACCCAAGGAACTAAAGGGGTCTGCAACCCTATAGGAGGAACAACAATATGAACTAACCAGTACCCCCAGAGCTCATGTTTCTAGTTCCATATGTATCAGAAGATGGCCTAGTCGGGCATCAATGGGAGGAGAGGCCCTTGGTATTGTGAAGATCTTATGCCCCAGTACAGGGGAATACCAGGGCCAGGAAGCAGGAGTGGGTGGGTTTGGGGAGCAGGGCAGGGGTAGGGTATAGGGGGCTTTGGGGACAGCATTTGAAATGTAAATGAAGAAAATATCTAATTAAAAAAAAAAGAAAATCAAAAGGTCAGATTCTGGGATAATACTCTGCCTCTGTGCAAAAATCATCTTCCATTCATCTTTTCCCTGTATCCAAGTGTATGGGAACAGTGCTGCAGAGTAGACTGAAAACATGGTGATAACTATCATCCGGCTAGTAAAAATGAACAATTCCCTGACATGAGACAAGGGACAGAAGAAACCTACAACAAGGAAGCCTTCCTATCTAAATATTCAATTTTACTGAAGAAGCTGAAGACCAGCAAAGCTGAGCACCTTGGCTGAAGTACCAAAGGCATAAAGATAAGGGCGATGCCTAGTACTGAGCATTCTTGTGGGATACCTAGGAACTAGAATGCAAAGGGAGAGGGAATGACAGCTACCTGTTGTCCAAGGAAAGAACTACTAAATACAGACTAAGAAGGAAGAATTCACAGAATAAATACAAGCAATCCATAAGTACAAAGATAAGGAAAAAAGAAAACTAAAGGCAAATTTAAGATCCAAGAAGTCAGTGCTGTAGACTTTTAGAGATTCTCCTTACAGTGCCGTGGTTTTTAGTTTTCAGTATGTGATAATCACACTGAGCGGAATGATATCAGAAATTATAATTACAGTAGAATTCCCATATAGTAACAGAAAAATTAAGGCTATCTCCAGACACCAAGATAAAAATTTTAATTTCATCTCTATATGGCTCCCCTTTATATTTTGAAGGGCTAGGGTGGACTCAAGGCCACGTGAATATTGAGCATGCACCCCACCATTGATCTATCTCCCAGACTTTTGTCTTTCTTATAGTCTCAAAGTTCTCTGCTGATGAACATTTAGAAAAGCAGTGCCTCTGGTCTGTGGACACAGCAATGCTGGATTGTCTTGATTGTTAATTGATGTGGGAGGTACTATTCCACTTTGAGGTACCATTCTCAAAGGAGGTTTTCCTGAACTGTATAGGGAATGTAGGTAACTCCTCAACATTCCTGCTACACTTCTTACCTGTAAGTCAAGTTTATTGTTCAAAGGTTACCCTATATAGAATAGCAAGCAGGGCAACCTTCAGGTTCCTACATTTAGTTCCTGTCTAGAATTCCATTAATGATAGGCTGTGACCTTGAATTTTAAAATCTGAATTAAAAAATAAATAAAATTTCCTCCAAAAAAAAAAGAAAAGAAAAGCAGTGCCTTTGTTTTAAACACTAGACTAAGAAGCCTGGTGAGCTTGGCTGCCGGGGCTCCTTACCCACACCCCCTTTGTGGGAGGCATTCTAGGATGTCATAGCAGAGGGAGAGCTGGTCACTTCGATCACAGTTATAGATGCATTCGAGCGCTATGGCCATCAGCTGGTCCTCATCAGGAATAATTTTTTGCTGGAGCTAGGGAAAAGAAAGCATGTTGGAGTAAAAGTCAGTTTCTCCATATCCCAGCACCACTTTCAACAGAATATTAAACAGTGCCACTAATCAGCCAAAGAAACGAATCTTGATTTTTCTGTAGCTTGCAGACTTTTGAGGTACTTAATAATTCTATGAAATGATGAAATCACACTTTAATTACAGAATCAGCTAAAAACGATCATTTGTAATCCACAAGCTTCATCTACTAAAATCAGACTTCAATTTATGGCCCATTCCAGACAAAGCAGATGCAAATAACAAATAATCCAGTGAATTATAAAGGCAGTGACATTAAAAATGACATTTCTAACCCCAACATCTGAATCCTGTGCTTCAATTACAAACATCTCTGAAATTCCTGTAGTATCACAAACCGTAGAGCCTAGCGTTCCCCATCTGCATTCCATGCAAGCATTCCCTGCACTGCACTGCACTGCTATCCCACTCAGCTGGAGAACCACAATGCAGTGGCACAACCACCAAGCACACTCTAGCCATGAAGCACAGGATGGCCACCTCGGGCCTCGTTCCATACAGGGTATTGGTGTGCCACTTCAAAGAATAGATTGTTATTCTCGGAGTATTTTATAAAACACAAAAATAATAAGCATTATTTGTGGCTATTGTAAAGGGAGTTGTTTCCCTAATTTCCTTCTCAGCCTGTTTATCCTTTGTATAATCTGTATATCCTTTTTATATACTGATTTATTTGAGTTAATTTTATATCCAGCAACTTTGCTGAAGTTGTTTATCAACTGGAAAGTTCTCTAATAGAATTTTTGGGGTCACTTATGTATACTATCACATCATCTGCAAATAGTGATACCTTTATATCTTCTTTACCAATTTGTATCCCCTTGATCTCTTTTCATTGTCTTATTGATCTAGCTAACACTTTGAGTACTATATTGAATAGATATGGGGAGAGTGGGCATCCTTGTCTAGTACCCGAGTTCAGTAGGATTGCTTCAAGTATGTCTCCATTTAATTTAATATTGGCTGTTGGTNTNCAGTAAATTGCTTTTATTATGTTTAGGTATGGGCCTTGAATTCCTGATCTCTCCAATACCTTTAACATGAAGGGGTGTTGTATTCTGTCAAATGTTTTTTCTGCATCTAAGGAGATGATCATGTGATTTTTTTCTTTAAGTTTGTTTATATAGTAGATTACATTAATAGATTATCATATATTAAACCAACCTTGCATCCCTGGGATGAAGCTTACTTGATCATAGTGAATGATGGTTTTAAGGTGTTCTTGAATTCGGTTTGCAAAAATTTTATTGAGTATTTTTGCCTGGATGTTCATAAGCGAGATTGGTCTGAAGTTCTCTTTTTTCATTGGGTCCTTGTGTGGTTTAGGTATCAGAGTAATTGTGGCTTCATAGAATGAGTTAGGCAGTGTTCCTTCTGTTTCTATTTTATGGAATAGTTTGAGGAAAATTGGTATCAGGTCTTCTTTGAAGGTCTGGTAGAATTCTGTACTAAATCCATCAGGCCGGGGCTTTTTTTGATTGGGAGGTTTGTCATGACTTCTTCTATTTCCTTGTGTGATATGGGCCTGTTTAGATAGTTTACCTGCACTTGATTTAACTTTGGTATGCGGCATCTGTCTAGAAAACCATGCATTTCATCTAGATTTTTCAGTTTTGTTGCGTATAGACTTATATGGTAGGATCTGATTTTTTTTTTTTTAATTTCCTCCGTTTCTGTTGTTATGTCTCCCTTTTGATTTCTGATTTTATTAATTTGGATACTGCCTCTTGGCCCTTTAGTTAGTTTGGTTAGGGGTTTATCTATCTTGTTGATTCTCTCAAAGAATCAGCTATTGGTTTTGCTGATTCTTTGTATTGTTTTCTTTGTTTCTATTTGGTTGATTTTGGCCCTGAGTTTGACTATTTCCTAACTTCTACTCCTCTTAGGTGAGTTTGTTTCTTTATAACTTAAAGTCTCTCAAGAAAGAAATGGAAGAAGGTCTCAGAAAATGGAGAGAACTCCTATGTTCATGGATTGGCAGAATTAACATAGTAAAAATGGCCATCCTACCAAAGGCAATCTATAGATCCAATGCAATCCATATCAAAATCCCAACACAATTCTTCAAAGGCATGGAAAGAGCAATTCTCAAAGTCATCTGGAAAGGCAAAAAACCCAGAATACTGAAAACAATTCTTAACAATAAAAGAGCAGCTGGGGGAATCACCATCCCTGTCCTCTAGCTTTGCTACAGAGCAATAGTGATAAAAACTGCATGGTATTGGTACAGAGACAGACGCACTGATCAATAGAATAGAAATGAAGACCAAGAAATAAAACCACACACTTATGGTCACTTAATCTTTGACAAAGATGCCAAAAATATACAATGGAAAAAGGTAAGCAACTTCAATAAATGGTACTGATCTAACTGGCTGTCTGTATATAGAAGAATGAAATATAACCATATTTGTCACCTTGTACAAAGTTCAAGTCCAAGTGGATCAAAGACCTCAACATAAAACCAGATACACTGAATCTAATAGAAGAGAATGTGGGAAAGAGCCTTAAACTCATTGGCACAGGGGGAAATTTCCTAAACGGAACTCCAATGGCTCATGCTCTAAGATCAAGAATTGACAGATGGGACCTCATGAAACTGGAAATGTAGGGCAATGAACATAGTCAATAAGACAAATCCACAACCTACAGATTGGGAAAAAAAATCTTTACTAACCCCACATCTGATAGAGGGCTAATATCCAATATATATAAAGAACTCAGGAAGTTAATCAAAAAAACCAAACAATCCAATCTAAAAGTGGGGTATGGAACTAAACTGAGAATTCACAACTGAAGAATCTCAAATGGCTGAAAAGCACCTAAAGAAAAGTCCTTAGTGATCAGAGAAATGAAAATCAAAACGACCCTGAGATTCCACCTTATACCAGTCAGAATGGCTAAGATCAAAACCTCAGGTGACAATACATGTTGGAGAAAATGTAGAGAAAGAGGAACACTCTTCCATTGCTGGTGGGATTCCAAACTGGTACAACTACTCTGGAAATCAATCTGGAAGTTCCTCAGAAAATTGGAAATAGATTTACCTGAAGACCCAGCTATATCACTCTTGGGAATATACACAAAAGATGTCCCACCATGCAACAGGGGCACATGTTCCACTATGTTCATAGCGGCCTTATTTGTGATAGCCTGGAGCTGGAAACAACCAAGATGACCCAGGACAGAATGGATACAGAAAATGTGGTTCATTTATACAATGGAAATACTACTTAGCTATTAAGAACAAGGACATCCTGAGTTTTGCAGGCAAATGTATGGAACTAGAAAATATTATACTGAGTGAGGTAACTAAGACCCCAAGAGGACATGTATGGTATGTACTCGCTAATAAGTGGATATTAGCCAAAAAAAAAAGTACAGAATACCAAAAATACAGTCCACAGAACTCAAAAACGTCAACAAGCTGAAGTGCCCAAGTGAGGACGCCTCAATCCCACTTGGGAGAGAGAAGAAAGCAATCACAAGTGGGGAGAGAGGGAAGGAGGGACCTGGGAGGGAAAGTAGATGGGGAAGGCGATAGGGAGAGGGGAACCCGACCTGGTATTGGGAGAGAGAAAAGGACTGAAGCCCTAAGGGTCAGCAGAAAGAATGGAAACAGCCAACCTCAGGAAATGGGGGGTTGAGGGGAGCCCCACCCCCAGAATGCACCAGAGACATGGGAGGTGAGAGACTCCTGGGAATAAAAGGGAGGGACCTTAGATAAAATGCCCAACAGTAGGAAGAGGGAACTTATAGAGCCCACCTTCAGTAGGAAGTCATGGCACCAAGTGANGGGGGGGAGCTCCAGAATGCACCAGAGACCTGGGAGGTGAGAGACTCTCAGGAATAAAAGGGAGGGACCTTAGATAAAATGCCCAACAGTAGGAAGAGGGAACTTATAGAGCCCACCTTCAGTAGGAAGTCATGGCACCAAGTGAGGGAAGAGGTTGCTATCGGACAGTCACATCTCTGACCCATAATTGTTCCTGTCTGAAAGAATTACAGGGATGGAAATGGAGAGCAGCTGGAGGAAAAGGAGGTCCAGTGACAGGCAAAAAGTGGGACCTAGCTCAAGAGGAGGTCCCAAGGCCTCACACTATTACTAAGCCTATGGAGCACTCACAAAAAAGAACCTATCATGACTGCCCTCTGAAAGACCCAACAAGCAGCTGAAAGAGTTGGATGCAGATATTTGCACCCAACCAATGGACAGAAGCAGCTGACCCGTTGTTGAATTAGGGAAGGCAGAAAGAAGCTGAGGAGTAGGGTACCCTGTAGGAGGACCAGCAGTCTCAACTAATCTGGACCCCTGATACCTCTCAAACACTGCACCACCAAACAGACAGCACACACCAGCTGATGTGAGACCCCCAACACATATACAGCAGAGGACTGCCGGGTCTGTGCTCATTCAGAGATGATGCACCTAACCCTCAAGAGACTGGAGGCCCCAGGGAGTTTAGAGGTCAGATGGGGTGGGGGTGGGGGACATCTACGTGGAGACAGGGGGCTGGGAAGGTAGTGTGTGAAGTGGAGCAGACAGAGAGAGGGTGGGGTAGGGGGGTGGAATATGAAGTGTAAAAAAAATTAATAATAATAATAATAATAGATATTGCCAGCACCCTCCTATGAGAGTACAGGAAAGAGTAAAGCCATTGCTGTCCATGGGAAGAGTAAAGCCATTGATGTCCACCACCACAAAAAGTAGGATGAAAGTTTATATGGAGTAAAAGAATACAGAAAAAAAAAAAAAAACCCACAGAAACAGAAAGGAAAGTCTGAAACAAGATCCTGAAGCTCCATGGAAACAGAACCTGTAGTCCTGAGTGTGCAAGGAAGTATTCTATCCCGGAGGGAAAGCCCAGTCTTATTGGAAGCTTTTTGTAGCTAGGTAGTTTAGGAGATTCTGATAATAATGTTGGATTGCAGTATCTAGTACACATGCAAAATACACACACACACACACACACACACACACACACACACACGATATAAAGTGAGAGTGAGAAACTGACACCAAGGCACTTACATTAATGAGTGTTAAAAAAAAAAAAATCAGTGACAGTTGAGAGAAATAAAGTTTCCTGAAGCAGATGATGTAGAGGATATCTATAAACATCTTCAAGATAATATGATAAACAGTATCATTAATTTGGAACTGACAAAGTTTTACTTTGTCAAGGTTATAAAGTGACTGATAAAATAAGCATATATGGAATAAAACAAATTATCAATACAGTTAGAAATTGATAAAAGTAGCTAGCCTTTCTGGAGTCTTATTTTAAACAGGGTACCATTCCTAGTCACCTTTCTACAGTATTTTAAAAGTCCTCCAAACATCCCTGTAAAACTAACTTTAGTATTATTCATATTTTGCATAGTGGAGAATCCAAGGTACCAGGGAGTCATATGATTTGCTCACAACGGTGATGCTAGAAAGGTACACGGCCTGGACTAAGATCTAGGCCCCTGGCTGCAAGGCCTAAATCAGGCAGCATGGGCTCTGGGGGTCCTGCAAGTGTGTGCACACACAGGCAGCCCTAGGAAACTGAGACACGGCATGGTAGCCAACAGGGAAGACAAGCAGTGTAGGGAAGCTCTGAAACAGACCCCAGGCAAGGTCAGTCTGGGCGAGCAGGGGGAGCAGAAGCCAGGCCTTGATAGTCATCCTGACCCACTGCCTCCTGTGCTCCCTTCCTGAAACACTAAATAATAGCCTCTTCTGATACCGATGATGTAGAGCTCGTAATTGATCATCTATACTCAAAACCTTATACTGAAAGACTTTCAGTATGAAGAGTAACAGGAAAGCTTTTTGCTTTCCCCTCAATCTCATTTTGGCCTCATATCAAAACACAATTTTTCATTTTAAGTCAAAGAATCTCACTGTACTGCCTAGTTATTTTCTAATTCCTAGTTCAAGCAACCCTTCTGCAGCGTTGTGCCTCTGCCTCCCAAGTGACTGGGACCCCAGGTGGTGCCACAATGTCATACCTATTCTTATAGTATGAACCAGCTGCCCTACAGAAAAGATTAACTAGATTCAAACTAATTAGTACTTGCTATCTACAGTAAGCTTGTTCTAAGACCAGGCAGATTACAAAACTGTACATGCTCAATCTTTTATACAGACTATCAATTTTGTATATGAAATACACATACTCCGGTCCAGATTTTATTTCATCTTTGATTACATATAACAGTAAAATGTGGATGCTATACTAGAATAAAACCAAATGAGAAATTTTACACATTTAGTACATGTAAAAATTTTCTTCAAACATTTTTGATCCAAGCTTAGCTGAACCCTAAGATAATACAAAGGATGCAAACTCTACAGTCCAGAGGCCACATTGTGTTTCTCCCTAGCATGACAAAAGGCTGATGATGTCTCCTTGTATTATCCACATTTCACCCAGGAGATCTTCTCAAGGACTCAGTCTGCTCAAGTCTAATGCCTACTAGGAATCCAGTTTTATTTCCACTTCACACAGAACATCCCTAGGTGCTATGGCTTCTGATGTGTGTCTTGCACATGCTGGCCTAGTAAGAACTGGCTTACTACTTCAAAAAAGATCCTATTTATCTGTGTATCTTTGTTTGACTGTGGTATTTTCCTCACAAACCAGTATGTACATCTTTCTTAAAAATAAGACATTGTGCACAAAGTTCACAGCACTCAGAAAACACTGTTGACTCTTGCCTGTGAAGACACCTACATGATGTCTCTCTCCACTTACAGCCTAAGAGAGACATTTTCTCACTCTCATCACTCCTTCCTTGGTATCCCTGTAGTAGCTATTAAGCCATCCCTCTTCTTTCTTAACCCAAAGAACACCCACCTAGAAGTACTAAAAAGTCGATGAACTGAACTTCACACTATTAACAGCAGGTTATAAGCTGTGCTATATGGCAGCCATAAAATCCAACAAAATCAGAATTTAGAAAAATAAAGTCCTAAAAGTACACACTATGGGGGCTGGAGAACTGGATCAGTGGTTAAGAGCACTGGCTGCTCTAACATGGTGGCTCATAATCATCTGTAAAGGAATCTAATGCCCTCTTGTGGTGTGTCTGAAGACAGTAACAGTGTACTCATCTTTTTAAAAGATTATACACGGGGGGCTGGAGAGATGGCTCAGCAGTTAAGAGCATTGACTGCTCTTTTAAAGGTCCTGAGTTCAAATCCCAGAAACCACATGGTGGCTCACAACCATCCATAATGAGATCTGATGCCCTCTTCTGGGGTGTCAAAAGACAGCCACAATGTACTTACATATAATAAATAAATAAATCTTTAAAAAAATATTACACACTATGGCCAACTAGACAAAAATATAATCTGATAAAATGAAATATTTAGAGAGCATCAAAGAATTAACCAATAGAAGCATGAAATGGCAGGATATAAAGCTAACACAGAAACTCAACTTTTTATAAACACAAATATTAAATAGTCAAAAGAAATGAAGGTAGAGAAAACTCTATAACAGAAAGAGAATATTGAAAATATAACTGTATAACAATGGTGACACCTCAGGTTACAAGGGTAAAGATAAATGTCTTAATAAATTCTGCTTAGACAGATAAGTGGCTATTTGACACAGCATAAAATCATATCTATAACTCACACTATATAAAAGAACAAACTCCAAATACATTAGGGATCTAAATTAAAAAAAAATAAATCTACAAAAATACTCAAAGAAAACAAAATTTTGCTGTAAATGTTAAGTGGGAAAATACTTATCACCATGACTCAAAACACAAAATTATCTGGCTGATGACTATGATGAAACAGAAATTAAAAGTAAAACTCACACATGATAGTGAACAAGTAAAGACATACTAAGAGAAGCAGGTACAAAAATCTATCAAAGGAAGGAGAAATTGTGGATTATTTCAAGGAATATCTAAAGAAAAAGGAGCATAAGAAAGGCAGTGACTCATCAAGTAAATGAGGAGGAGGGATACAATCACTTGCACATGAAGGAATTACCTCACTATCACAGAAGGCCAAAAAGAGCTCCGGTAAGTCAAGAATTAAGTGCCCTGTAAGTGGCCTCATGTGCTCCTGAAGAGAAATAAGGATGAAGAGGCAGGCTGGAAGCAAAGACCCATCTCAAGCCAGTCCAAAGCTGACCAGGACACAATCACAAGCCAATCAGAACATTTCCATAGATTATGACACTATCAAACTTATGTGACAGAAAGGTAACACTGAGAAATATGGATGAGGTACTAGAATGGAAGATCCTAACATCCCTGCTACCTGACTAGTATTCGTGTGTTTGAAGAAAGGCAAATGGCTACATGTTTTATTCAAAAGCACATGCTAAATGTCCAGGTTAAAAACAACAAAAAGCTGACTATATACAAAGGATTTACAAGATCTCATATGGAAGAACTCTCACAACCAAGACTGCAGGAAGAATTTATAGTCAACTCTTCTCCCCTCATAAAACATTCATGGTCAATCCACCCTGCACAGCATGCAGTATTCCACTGCCATAAGTGCCCACCAGGGCTCACCCCAAATGTAAAGTCATGCACTAAGTGCAAGCTGATTATGAGAAGGTGGAAATCATTACATAACCAATGAGCAGAGTCATTTCAGACAGGTGACCCACTTATAAACCCAGAAATGCCTAAGATATAGCAATGCTTTCCTTCGTGTTTGGGTTACACAAGCCATAACTGTATATTGTGTGAGTTTCGCACTGGTAATGGAGGCCAGGGTGAAGAATCAGGCTCAATCATACCTAAGAACTGAAAGAAGTCTGAAGTGGCTTTGGCTCTAAGTCTCATGACAGTGCCCCCAGGGACTGCGCCACCTTGCTTAAAGTCTAACACCAATAAAATGGAAATCACTGCATTGCCTGAAATAGTATATTTAATCCATAACAAAATTAAGAGATTTTCACAATGCAAAAGTATTTGCACCTAACGCAATGGCTTTCCTTCCAGCAACTCCAAGCAGTGCAGAAGGCAAGTTTTAAAATGCAGTCTTCTGCCTCTGTAAGAAGCACTGGGGTGATTGAAGATATCATTATGAGAACTTAAAGACCTTCATAAGCTTTTTGGATGTTCCTGAGAAAAGACACTTTCACTTATTGGTGACAGCATAAATATTCTGGGCAAGAACACAGTGCAGACTTGGACGACCCAAGCAATCGCATGAAAACTTTACAGCCCAATCCCCCTCCATTTCCTACACTGAGTAAGTCAACTTTAGTGAACTGCCTTCACTGTCAAGAGTTCTCGACCTCCAACTACAGCCCCAATTATGTAAACTTTTTAAAAATGTACATTAACAATGTTAAAAAGCTTTTGTAAAGGGTGCGAACTTGGTGGCCAGTCCCACAGGCCCCAGAGGAGGCTTCACTCCCAGGTGCTCTAGCACACCCAGGATCCCAGGATCCCGGGATCACAGGATTCCAGAATCACAGGATCACAGGATACTAGAAGCTTGGTCACACCAGGACTTCAGGGTCTCAGAGGCAGATTAAATTCCAGGGACTCTGACACACCCAGGATCTCAGGATCACAGTATCCTAGAATCACAAGATCACAGAGACAGCTGTACTTAAAGGAGTTCTGACTCAACCAGGGTGACAGGAAGGACAGGCTCCAGTCAGATATAGCAAGGGCAGGAAGCAGATGGTGGGAGAAAAGGGCAAGGACCTTACCAACAGAAACCAAGGCTACATGACAAAATCAGAATCCAGTTCTCCCAACATAGCGAGTCCAGGATACACCATCACACCAGAAAAGCAAGACCAGGATCTAAAGTCACTTCTCATGATGATGATAGAGGACTTTAAGAAGGGCATATTAAACTCCCATAAAGAAATTAAGGAGAACACAGATGAACAGGTAGAAGCCCTTAAAGAGGAAACTCAAAAATTCCTTAAAGAATTACAGGAAAATACAATCAAACAGGTGAAGGAAATGAACAAAACCATCCAAGATCTAAAACTGAAAATAGAAACAACAAAGAAATCACAAAGGTAGAGAACCCTGGAGATAGAAAACCTAGGAAAGAGATCATGAGTCATAGATGCAAGCATCACCAACAGAATACAAGAAATAGAAGGGGGTATCTCAGGGGCAGAAGATACCTGAAAAAACATTGACACAACAGTCAAAGAAATGCAAAAAGCAAAAAGATCCTAACTCAAAACAGTCCCATATCCCCTAAAGAAATATAAACAGTCATTAGTACTCTTCTAACCAAAAAAAGCCCAGGACCAGATGTGTTTAGTGGAGAATGCTATCAGACCTTTAAAGAAAACCTAATACCAATACTCTTCTAAATATTCCACAAAATAGAAACAGAAGGTACACTACCCAATTCATTCTATGAAGCCACAATTATGCTTATACCTAAGTTACACAAAGATCCAACAAAGAAAGAGAACTTCAGACCAATTTCCCTTATCAATATCAGTGCAAAAATACTCAATAAAATCCTCGAAAACCAAATCCAAGAACACTTCATAATGATCATTCACCATGATCAAGTAGGTTTTATCCCAGGGATGCAAGGATGGTTCGATATATGGAAGTCCATCAACATAATCCACTACATAAACAAATGCAAAGACAAAACCCATATGTACATTTCACTAGATGCTGAAAAACAATTTGACAAAATTCAGCATTCCTTCATGTTAAAAGTCTTAGAAAGACCAGGAATTCAAGGCCCATACCTAAACATAGTAAAAGCAATATACAGCAAACCAGTAGCCAACATCAAACTGAATGGAGAAACTTGAAGCAATCCCACTAAATCAGGGACTAGACAAGGCTGACAACTCTCTCCCTATCTAGTCAATATAGTGCTTGAAGTTCTAGCTAGGGAAATTAGACAATAAAAGGAGGTCAAATGGATACAAATGGGAAAGGAAGAAGTCAAAATATCACTATTTGCAGATGATATGATAGTATACTTAAGTGACCCAAAAATTTCCACCAGAGAATTCCTAAACCTGATCAACAGTTTCAGCGCAGTAGCTAGATATAAAATCGACTCAAACAAATCAGTAGCCTTCCTCTATTCAAAGGATAAACAGCCTGAAAAAGAAATTAGGGAAATGACACCCCTCACAATAGTCAGAAATAATATTACATACCTTGGGTGACTCTAACCAAGCAAGTGAAAGATCTGTATGACAAGAATTTCAAGTCTCTGAAGAAAGAAATTGAAGAAGATCTCAGAAGATGGAAAGGTCTCCCATGCTCGTGGATTGGCAGGATTAATATAGTAAAACTGGCCATCTTGCCAAAAGCAATCTAAAGATTCAATGCAATCCCCATCAAAATTCCAAATCAATTCTTCATAGAATTAGAAAGAGCAATTTTCAAATTCATTTGGAATAACAAAAAACCCAGGACAGGGATAAGTATTCTCAACAATAAAAGAACTTCTGGGGGAATCACCATCCCTGACCTCAACATGTATTACAGAATAATAGTGATTAAAAACTGAATGGTATTGGTACAGAGACAGGCAGGAAGGTCAATGGATTAGAATTGGAGACCAAGAAATGAGCCCACATACCTATGATCACTTGATCTTTGACAAAGGAGCTAAAACTATCCAGTGGAAAAAAAGACTGCATTTTTAACTGGTTTTAGCTGGTTTAACTGGCAGTCAGCAAGTAGAAGAGTGCGAATTGATCCATTCTTATTTCCTTTTACAAAGCTCAAATCCAAGTGGATCAAGGTCCTTCACATAAAACCAGATACAGTGAAACTTATAGAGGAGAAAGTAGGGGAAAGACTTGAACACATGGGCACAGGGGAAAAATTCCTGAACAAAACTGCAATGGCTTGTGCTGTAAGATCAAGTATCAACAAATGGGATCTCATAAAATTGCAAAGCTTCTGTAAGGCAAAGGACACTGTCAATAAGACAAAAANACAACCAACAGATTGGGGAAAGATCTTTACCAATCCTAAATCTGATAGGGGGCTAATATCCAATATATACAAAGAACTCAAGAAGTTAGACTGTAGACAACAAATAGCCCTATTTTAAAAAATGGAGTACAGAGTTAAACAAAGATATATACTGAGATATATCGAATGACTGGGAAGCACCTAAAAAATGTTCAACATCCTTAGTCATCAGGGAAATGCAAATCAAAACAACCCTGAGACTCCACCTCACACCAGTCAGAATGGCTAAGATCAAAAACTCAGGTGACAGCAGATGCTGGTGAGGATGTGGAGAAAGAGGAACACTCCTCCATTGCTGGTGGGATTGCAAGCTNGTACAACCACTCTGGAAATCAGTCTGGCAGTTCCTCATAAAATTGGACATAGTACTACCTGAGGACCCAGCTATACCACTCTTGGGCATATATACCCAGAAGATGCTCCAACTGGTAATAAGGACACATGCTCCATAATGTTCATAGCACCCTTATTTATAATAGCCAGAAGCTAGAAAGAACCCAGATGGCCTTCAACAGAGGAATGGATACAGAAAATGTGGTACTATTTACACAATGGAGTACTACTCAGCTATTAAAAATGATGACTTCATGAAATTCTTAGGCCAATGGATAGAAGTAGAAAATATCATTCTGAATGAGGTAACCCAATTGCAAAAGAACACACATGATATGCACTCACTGATAAGTGGATATTAGCCCAAAAGCTCCAAATAACCAGGATACAATTCACAGATCATATGAACCTCAAGAAGATGGAAGACCAAAGTGTGGTTGCTTTGGTCCTTCTTAGAAGGAGAACAAAATGCTCACAGGAGCAAATACGGAGATAAACTGTAAAGTAGAGACTGAAGGAAAGGCCACCAAGAGACTGTCCCACTTGAGGATTCATCCCATATACAGTTACCAATCCCAGACACTGTTGTGGATGCCAAGAAGTACATGCTGACAGGAGCCTGATATGACTGTCTCCTGAGAGGCCCTGCCAGAGCCATACAAAACAGAGGCAGATGCTTGCAGCCAACCATTGGACTGAGCACATTCCACAATAGAAGAGTTAGAGAACGGACTGAAAGAGTTGAAGGGGTTTGCAACCCATAGGAAGAACAACAATATCAACCAACCAGACCTTCCAGAGCTCCCAGGGAGTAAGCCATCATCAAAGGAGTACACATAGCTCCAGTTACATATATGGAAGAGGATGGCCTTGTCACACATCAATGGGAGGAAAGGTCCTTGGTCCTATGAAGGCTTGTAGATGCTCCAGTGTAGGGGAATCGAGGCCGGGGCGGGGGGCCTGGGGGGAGTGGGTGGGTGGATGGGTGGAGGATCACCCTCATAGATGCAGGCCTGCTGGGATGCTGGGAGGGAGGATGTGATAGGGTATTTTCTGGGAGGGAGGGAAACAGGGAAAGGGGACATTTGAAATGTAAATAAAGAAAATATCCAATAAAAAGATATGAAAATAGAAGAAAAAAACCTTTTATAAACAGAAAATAGCAATTATTTTCTACTTACAGGAATTTCTTTGTGAGGCTGATTACAAAAAATTATATCTAAATCAAATGTTACAGACTTAAGGAAGAAGTAAAGAGGATATGCTACTTACATCTGGTTTAGAATGTTGAAATATCTTCAAGGGAAGTTTCAAGTCTCCTTTAGCTAAAGTTACTAGATATTCTCTTAGTAGCTCGTTGGCTGCACCTGGAGACTGTTTCTCACAGCGGTGGAGAAAGGGAACCATCCACTGGTAAGCACTGGTCACATAATTGTCCTCAGAACACTGTAAGCATAATTAACCACAGAAATTCAATATGGTGCCATACCAGACAAGTCAGACTAATGCTAAGCCATGGAAACCCCATACTTTCTAAAGCATTGAAGTTCCCTGCTCACTTTAGGCCTAACTGCTGCTAGCAGGTGAGTGTGCTACCTTTCCTGAGGTTGGTAGGCTACAGTAGCTATGAGCCTGCACCCCATCTCTGTATACTAAAACTGGCTTAGGGTCCCACAGGCCTAAGCCCAACTCAAGAAGACATACATGTTACAGCTACTAGTCAGCCACAAGGCCCTCCATAGCAGAGAGCATCTATGCAGAGAAATCCACAACAAGAGCATGTGGAGAGATGAGAGAGACATTTGAGACCAAGTGACAAAGAGTTAAGGGATGAGAACACATAGATGCTGAGACAGATGAATAGACAGGCTGGAGAGAGGTGCCACTGGGAATACAATCTCACTAACAAAAGCCCAAGGGTTTTTTTATATTCATTGTTACCCCTTTAAGACATGCATTATTTTATCCATCAAGTCTAACACTACAGCATCACTTCTCATAATTATCCCAGCATGAGAACTTAGAACTACTATCTAGCTACCTAGCTATTTTTGAGATACAGTCTTTCTACATAGCTACATATAATGCTGGCTGGAACTCTTTATGTAGGCCAGGCTGGCCTCAAACTCACAGGGAACTACATTCCTGTCTCTCCTGAGTGCTGGGATTAAAGACCTGCTCATCTATGCTTGACACAAAATCTACAACTCTTAACAAGGGTGTTATACAATACAAACCAAGTCTCAAGCAATGGCTGCAAAGGAAAAGAAATTGTTAAATTATGGGCTGGAGAGTAGCCGGGCAGTGGTGGCACATGCCTTTAATCCCAGCACTTGGGAGGCAGAGGCAGATAGATTTCTGAGTTCGAGGCCAGCCTGGTCTACAGAGTGAGTTCCAGGACAGCCAGGGCTACACAGAGAAACCCTGTCTTGAAAAACAAAAAAA
>NC_034596.1:11958965-12000715 GCF_900095145.1 Mus pahari | reverse complement strand
TTAAAAAAAAAAAAAAGAAGAACAAGAAATTATTAAGAAAAGGGGCAATATGTCAGATGGAAATGAGGTGAAACACAGACAGAGGCAGAAAAAAGGGGAAGAAGCGGGGAGCAGAAAAACTGAATAAAAGATAGAGAAAAGGCAAGGTATAAAGCAGCCAGCAGTTTTGTACCCCTGCTGTAACTGACCCAGGCGCATTACTTTGAAAAGGAGAGAAGCTACCCCCTCTTTACTACGTTGTCCTGATTAGAAGCCATTTCCTCCCTGGCTTGTGACACAGCAGTGGAAGTCCACAGCATGCTCAAAAGGAGATTCACATGACACCCACATGCTCCATCAGTAATCTCAGTTTTTCCAAGTCTTTCATCTGCTGCAGGTCTTTCAGAGTGAGGGTGAAGTCGCAGCCTGCTTCATAAACCAGTGTTTCCAGCGTCACCAAATCATCACAGAGAGTCAGCAAGCCAGGAATATGGCGCTCCACTCCAAGGCGAACAAGCGACAAGGCGCAGTCCACCTGAAATTGGAAAGAGACAGTAAGCCCCTGACTAAGTCAAGGAGAAGGCCTCCAGTGAAGAATCAAATAGATACCTATCTCTATGCAGTCTCATAGGATGTGTCTTACTACAAAGGTTAAAGTTCTTTATCAAACATTTCAACATCAAACTTCTTTAAAATGTATCAATCAGCAAGATGTCCTGATGGTACAGATATGAAGGGAATGAGAGTCATCTTAATTCTTACAACAAAATAACAGAATACCAAAGCAGAGGGAAATGGGGCATATACAGCAGTGAGAACGCCTAATTAACTGTTACTTTCTCTACAGCACTCTGCTTCCAAAATAAAGCTTTGCTCTACAGGCCTTCCTGATAAGTGCCAAGCCATCTGCAGCCACTCAATACATATTTATTTCTTAGCTAAAACAAAGAACAATATTTCCTTTACTTGCCCAGTAGACTGACATTTATCTTCTACTCCCTGATCAAATTTACAAACTACCATCCTGCAGTGGAAGGGAAATCAGCAGCTGGAGCTACACCATCCTTCATCTCCTGTTCCTAGTCTACAAGACACAAAGAGCCTAGGAGGACTTAATGCCAATCTAGGTGTCAGAAATCCAAAGAGTGGGCAGTCAAGGTCTCTGCCAAAGCATAAGAATAGAGGAACTGACACCTGACTACAAGTGTGCACTGAAGCATGTGCCGTGTGACTTTTCCCAGGGAAACATAGCAAACATCCAGTCAGCCCAGACAGGGCATTGATAACAGAACACAGAAGGATTCTCCCCAGGCCAAGCTTCGCAAACCACTGATTTTAACTGGAGCCCCTTATAGGAAAATGGGTAAGTTAGAGCAACTACAGCAAAGTGTCTCCTGTTTCTAGCTTGTGTGGAAATGTCTATAGATTATATAACATCATGGGAGGGCTGGGCCAGGAGGAAGTCTCTTCTCATCCATAAAGAATTGTGAGTGGGCTCACCTCTAAGGGCTCATACACAGAACTGCAACGGCTCTCATTTCATCGTGGCACTAACCATGCCACACCCAAATGACAGAGTTCCACAGGAGCTTGTGGTAAACTCAGGACCACTCCCTGCTGACTGAAGAATGAATTGCTGAGAATGGCAGATCGAAGACAGACTGAGAGCAGCTTGAGCACTCAGGAGAGCTGCTGCTCTCAGGGAAGAGGAGCCCTGCCAGAAATACCCAGCTCACTCATTCCCTCATGTGCCGCTTGTTCACAGTGAGTAAATGTTTGTCGGACACTCCCTGTGTGCTGGACAAAAGTAAAATGGCAGTCTAACTACAGACAATGAACACAGCAGATCATTACAAGGCATAGGATTTGGTAGGACCACATGACTAGCATGGGTAAGGAGGAGGATTCTAGAATGATCCCCCCGGCTTTTCCTCTCAGTGAGAGGGAAAGGACAAGAGAAGACTTGAAAGAAGTAGGTGAATTCACAATAAGCCCAGCCCAAACTCTAAATGCAAGAAGCCAAAACCTACCATGAGAGAAATATACATGGCTTCAGTGGACATTTGAGAACATAAATCAAGGAGCAATATTTGAGAAGATCTAAATGGGCCACATGTGTAGCCAAGGTTAGTGTCTGCTGCAGCAGCCTGGGGAATAGTGATGGGGCAAAGCAACAAACAGGAGCCACAAGAACATGCTAACATGAATGGTCATGACAAGGACAACAAACAGGAGCCACAGGAACATGCTAACGTCAATGGAGATGACAAGGACAAGAAAAGCCTGAGCCAGGATCAGAGCCCAGGAGGAAGAGATGTCTCCAAAAAAGTTAGTAAACAGTACCAATGGAAAAGGGTAAAAGGGGGTTACTGGTTTCACTGCACACAGCTCCAGACAGTGCCGGGCACATCCAGATAGAGAAATAGGAGGAAGCAAAGCCTGAGACCCCAACTGCAAAGGCCGAGTGACAGCCTGGGCCAGCTCCAAGGGAAACAGGCAGTGTGACAAAAGCCTGGAAGAGGACAGCTCCACTCTACAAGTTGCATGCATACAAGTGAAGGGACTGAGCTGCCTGTCCCAAAGGAGAGTAGGGAGATGGGAGGACAGCAGACCCAGAGAAGGAGAAGTTAGAGTTACAGGAAGAAGGAATGGCCTAAACACATGGGAGTGCAGAAGTGGAGAGCCCAAAGCACAGGGGAAGAAACAAGCAGCTCTAAACGCAGAGAGAAAGGCTGGGAAAAGCCAGAAAAGGTTCTGATGGAAGGAAGTTCTCAGAATCTCAAATATGACACAAAGCAAAATTCTTTTCTGAGAGTAGTGAGGGAAACAACAGGGTAAGAGGAAGACGAAGAATAGAAAATAGCAACCCAAAAGGCCACCAAAGCCCCACACCACTGGACTGGCAGACAAAGGAGGAAGAGAGAGGCAAGGAGTGACCTCCATGGAGACTGCTACAAACACATCAAAGGAAGAGGTTATGACCAGCTGGGCACCAGCAAAAAAAAAACAGGACCTGCTGGGACTACAAAAGTACTGGAAGCAAACGATTCACAACTCAAAATGCATTACTATCTTCGTAACAATTAAAAACTTTATATGCCCCAGTACAGGGGAACACCAGGGCCAAGAAGAGGGAGTGGGTAGGTAGGGGAGCGGGGGGGAAGGTATAGGGGACTTTGGGGATAGCATTTGAAATGTAAATGAAGTAAATACCTAATAAAAATTGAAAAAAAAAGTATATAGAAAATAAAGGAACTAAGGTTTACTATGAAAGAATTACAACTTAATAAAATAAAAATAAAAATAAAAAAGTTAATAAAAGCATTATATTAGCCGGGCGTGGTTGCGCACGCCTTTAATCCCAGCACTTGGGAGGCAGAGGCAGGCGGATTTCTAAGTTCGAGGCCAGCCTGGTCTACAAAGTGAGTTCCAGGACAGCCAGGGCTACACAGAGAAACCCTGTCTCGAAAAAAGAAAAAAAAAAAAAAAAAACAAGAGCATCAACCATTTCTGTTGCTGTCTCCCCAATGATTACTGAAGGAAACATATTTAAAATCAAGCTACAAAACATGGAAGTCAAGTAGACACCAGTGAAATGAACAGGACTCTCAACAAGCTGGTGCCCTTGTGGAGTCAAATTCACTACCATAAACATTTCCTACACCAAAAAACAGGTTTTGCTGAAGGCATTTATAGACACTAAGGAAAAAGAAGTCCCACATCAATTAAACCCCTAAAAATGAAGAAGATAAAATCAATGTCAGCAGACATCACTTTAATTGCATCACAGACATGAAATATCAGTACCTTTCATGAAGCAAAAAATAAAAACCATTATGAGTGGTTTTAAATAATGAAAAGACACAACAGGACATAACTTAATACAAAGTACTCTAAGCCCCTTCGCTTTATCAACATCCCTAGTTTTCATGGAATTTACGATGTCCAAGAAACATACTTTCTCTTAACAGAGCAACTTCACATTCATATTAAAACTAGGCAAAAAACAGAGTTTCCACATATCTCGTAAAACTGTTCCAGAAGAAAGCCCTAAGTCCCTATGACTGAAGACTCCACTCACATCAGACACAGGTCCTAGAGGCCCCTAAGCTAGAACTGACTTGAAAGGTTCTTCCTGGAGGGCTAGCTTTCACAGCAGCAGAAGGCACTACAATGCAAGCTTCCAGCATCCCTACCCAGTGCTAGCACTGGAGAAACTCAATAACCAACATGACACCCTAAGGCTGCAGGAGTGGCACACATACTGTGGAATAACCAAGAGCTTCTAACTGGAATGAAGACTCACTCAACAAGAGGGAAATCCTACTTAGTACTGGAAGCCTAGCCAACTACCAAGTGCTAGTGAAGTCGTAGACTGTGGAGGAGAACCTACAACTGGGACCTTTTTTTTTTTTTTTTTTTTTTGGTTGTCTCCATCTGTTTTGTTTTGTTTTTTAATTAGATATTTTCTTCATTTACATTTCAAATGCTATCCTGAAAGTCCCCTATACCCTCCCCCAACCCTGCTCCCCTACCCACCCACTCCCACTTCCTGGCCCTGGGATTCCCCTGTACTTGGGCATATGATCTTCACAAGACCAAGGGACTCTCCTCCCTGTGATGGCTGACTAGGTCATCCTTTGTTACATATGCAACTAGAGGCACAGTTCTGGGGATACTGGTTAGTTCATATTGTTGTTCCACCTACAGGGTTGCAGACCCCTTTAGCTCCTTGGGTTCTTTCTCTAGCTCCTCCATGGGGGCCCTGTGTTCCATCCAATAAATGACTGTGAGCATCCACTTCTATATTTGCCAGGCACTGGCATAGCCTCACAAGAGACAGCTATATCAGGGCCCTGTCAGCAAAATCTTGCTGGCATATGCAATAGTGTCTGGGTTTGGTGGCTGATTATGGTATAGATTCCTGGGTGGGGCAGTCTCTGGATGGTCCTTTCTTCTGTCTCAGCTCAAAACTTTTTCTCTGTAACTCCTTCCATGGGTATTTTGTTCTCCATTATAAGAAGGAATGAAGTATCCACACTTTGGTCTTCCTTCTTCATGAGTTTCATGTGTTTTGCAAATTGTATCTTGGGTATTCTAAGTTTCTAGGCTAATATCCGCTTATCAGTGAGTGCATATCATGTGTATTCTTTTGTGATTGGATAATCCCAAACAACAACAATTAGTCCTACTGGCACAGATAAATGTAGTCCTCACTCTCATCAAGGAAACATCTTGCAACAGATGGAGACCGCTACAGAAAACCATAACTGATAGGAATGCAGAGCTGGGAAGTCAGGCAGAAGCCTAAGGAAACACAAGGCACTTGGGAAGAGACACAATCACAATCGCCTGTGTTTGTGCACTGTCACTGGGACTACCCCGACTTTTCTTTCTATGTTAATACAGTCCCTAAAATTAAGATGGTAATACATCCACTAAAATGCCGAGAAAATCAGAAACAATACATAACATAGTTGCAGTTCACATTTTAAACGTGATTTTGTACAACTTTTCTTGCATGTACTTGCTTTATAAAAATCCAAAAGTTACAAAAGCTTCTGGGAAAGGTCAAACGAACAGAAGCACTAAGGAATATTCCTTCCATCCTTAAAAATTCCGCCTGATTATGGAGAAATAGGAACACTCCTCCATTGCTGGTGGGATTGCAAGCTTGTACAACCACTCTGGAAATCAGTCTGGCGGTTCCTCAGAAAATTGGACATACTACTACCGGAGGACCCAACAATACCTCTTCTGGGCATATACCCAGAAGATCTTCCAACTGGTAAGAAGGACACATGCTCTACTATGTTCATAGCAGCCTTATTTATAATAGCCAGAAGCTGGAAAGAACCCAGATGTCCCTCAATAGAGGAATGGATACAGAAACTGTGGTACATTTACACAATGGAATACTACTCAGCTATTAAAAACAATGAATTTATGAAATTCTTGGGCAAATGGATGTATCTGGAGGATATCATCCTTAGTGAGGTAACCCAATCACAAAAGAAGTCACTAGATATGCACTCACTGATAAGTGGATATTAGCCCAGAAACTTAGAATACCCAAGATACATTATGCAAAACAGAAGAAAACCAAGAAGGATGACCATTGTGTGGATACTTCATTCCTCCTTAGAATAAGGAACAAAATACTCATGAAAGGATATAGGTACAGAGACAAAATTTAGAGCTAAGATGAAAGGATGGACTATCCAGAGACTACCCCATTCGGGAGTCCATCCCATCATCAGCCACCAAACCTAGATACTAATGCTCATGCCAGCAAGATTCTGCTGAAGAGACCCTGATATTGCGGCCTCTTGTGAGGCTATGCCAGTGCCTGGCAAACACAGAAGTGGATGCTCACAGCCAGCTATTGGATGGAACACAGGGCCCCCAATAGAGGAGCTAGAGAAAGTACCCAAGGACCTGAAGGGGGCTGCAACCCTGTAGGTGGAACAACAATATGAACTAACCAGTACCCCCTGAGTTTGTGTCTCTAGCTGCATATGTAGCAGAAGATGGCCTAATCGGCCATCACTGGGAATAGAGGCCCCTTGGTCTTGCAAACTTTATATGACCCAGCACAAGGCAAGGCCTGGGCCAAGTAGTGGGAGTGGGGGGTAGGGGAGCAGAGGTGGGGGGGAGGGGTATAGGAAACTTTCGGGATAGCATTTGAAATGTAAATAAAGAAAATAATAATTTAAAAAAGTGAAAAAAAAGAAAATATTAATAAATAAATTTAAAAAAAAAAAATTCCGCCTGAGATTCCTGGCGGCTTTCTTGTCCACTAGGACTGAATCCTGACCAGTTGGCACTGCCTACACCACTGAGAGCAGTGTCCCCTCTGCTCACCTGCCCAGCATGGTGTTCTATGTCCTCTGCTCTGCTCTGATACCAGGCCATCACCTTCTCCACAGTAAGCTGGGGTGTCCTGTACTGCAGTAGCTCAGGCTGCGCAGCATACAGGAACTCACTGTCATCCTGGAGGCTCGGCTCTACCACCATTCTGCAAATCATGATGGGAACAATTAATAACTGTCTGGAATGATGCAGGAAATGAGAGACTGGGATGAGAAGAGAGCAAGTTAAAGAGACTGGGTGTCTGTGAGACGGGGTTCTTTCTCATGTGCACATGCAAACTTGCAAGTTAATGGAACACTTGAGGAAATTTAACATTTTTCCACTGGTTTTCGTGACTTCAAAGTTCTGAATAGAAAATAAATCAAAACTACTATGCCATAACTCAGTCAGATAGGTAATAACAAAGGCTGGAAGGCTTAAAGAACACACACAACTGGCTGCTTTTGCCAGCACACAGATTCAATGCATGTACACAAGCCAAGCAGTTTTGAGTAGGAACTGTCCTGGAAGGATACCAGTTGGAACTGGAATTAAGCAATCTTGCTTTCAGTGTTCATGGAAATAAGAAGTGGACTTCATTTGTGTTGACCGAGCACTTGTCCCAGGCTCCAGCACTGCTGTTACACAGCGCAAACCCCCTGACAGCACCCCGTCAGCTGCGAGGATGAGAGATCCTAGAGGAGCCTGCACGAGGATCACGATTACAAGCAATGTTTACATGGGGAAGCATGGGTGACTGACTTCCAAGGTGAAGATTAACAAAAGAATAAAACTTAACTCAAGCTTCTCAAATGACCTTCTGGGTCATTGAAGTGAGCTGATACAACAGCACAGACAACTGGTTAGTATGAGTACTAAACAGAGTGTGTGGAGCTCAAAACCAAATCTGAACGAATTCATCAGCAAAGGCTCTGAAACTTGGGTAGACTGTTTTAAATGACCCTTTTATTCATTAAAATAATGGGGATGATAATATGCAAATATACAAGTCAGGTCCTTAATTTTATTTACAGTCACTATGTTTTGTTGCGATTTTAACAGCTGAGTGTCTGCTCAGGCCCAGAGCCCATGATTGCTGGGGCAGTAGATCCAAATACCTGAGACCCCTTACTGTACATGTAACTCAGTGTGGCAGAGCTCTATACACAGAGGAATCCTTTACTCAGCCCCTCTCCTGGTGTGATTAACACACTTACCAGAGATTCCCCCCAAGTACTGCACACAATGTCACCCCACCCACCCTGAATCTATTAAATACTCCTCATTGCAGGCAGGCAAATAGGCAGCAGCAATGAGTCCCTGCGATGCTCCTTCCAGCCCTCCCTATTCACCCTCACGCTCTTTGATGGGAATGCACTGCATTCTCCAGGAAGCACATCTGCAATAGAACCAGGATTCTTCTCATCTTCTCTAGCTGTTCCTTTTCAATAGTCCTTGCTAAAATATCCAGCTCCATGAAACACTAAATTCTGGCACTCCCAGCTCTCTACTCAGTGAGCGCTCTTTCTCTCTCTCTCTCTCTCTCTCTCTCTCTCTCTCTCTCTCTCTCTCTCTCTCTCTCTCTCTCTCTCATGAATATGGATGTTATAAAGTGAAGGGGAAGAGGGAGGGGGGACAGGGGAGGGGGGAAGAGAGAGAGAGAGAGAAAGAAAGAAAGAAAGAAAGAAAGAAAGAAAGAAAGAAAGAAAGAAAGAAAGAAAGAATAATTCTACAAACTTCTACATGAAGGGAGGACAGATGCGTAAAATGTCTAAGAGGCTGGATCTTTGGAGTATCACATCACCATCCTCTCTCCAGATGCTCTTCCTGACATCCAGCAGCATGGAGGACTGATAACTCAACTAGCAGTCTGCAGGCCCAAAGGATAAATACCTTGTCTCATGAAAGGGCAGTAAGGAGAAGGACAGGTGAAGGGCCCATCCCTATTTCTGCTGAGTGGAAAATACAGGGATTCAAATGTGCATCCTACTGGCAGGGCTACCACACCTCACTATATGCACACACATACTCGCCCCTTGTGTAGCACTTGACATCTCCACATTCTGAGGGTTTTCTAACTGCAGTCTTTGAAAAATGAGAACTAAAGTTTATCTAAGAATATATCTTAGTGAAGAGTTGTAATAAAGATCATTGCTTAAATAGTCACCTTTTAACAACTGGTATTTTCTCATTAAATTTTTAATATATCCAAAGTAATTATAGTTGAGATTAGTTATTTTAAAACTCCACTAAAATACTCTGGACTAGTGAATACCTTCACATAGGACTTCATGTATCAGTTTTTCATAGGGCCATCTATTGACCTATACTACAAAGAAAGGAAGATGCCTTGTGCTGGTCCATACTAGCCTGCATTCCAACTCCTCGCACCAGTCTTGAGCTCGGTGTTTATGCTCAGCCCAGGGGATGATTGTCAAGGAATCATTGCTCCAACTAAAATTAAAAAACAAAACAAAAACACCTTAGCTTTTAAAAATACAAACTACTTAGCTTCATAATGCATAGGACTAGAAATAAATACAAGGTACAGCCATGAAGATTGTTTGTGCTACTCTAAGTGGTACATGACAGAGTAGAAACAGTATATACTTTATGCTCTTTTTTCATCTTTAAACTATTTAAAAGGAAAATACAAAAAAGAAAAGCAGCGGTGAGTTAAAGGATAACATGAGTGTGTGATGAGTGTGTGTTCACTCACATGCCTAAAGAATGATCAAGAGCCTGCACTGTATGTTTCGTTTCAACCCAGTCTTCTGCTCACACACTGCCATCCATCCCAGTCCTATGTATCTGAGATTCCAGTAACTATGGAAACAGTCTGTCTGTCATCCTAGTCCAGCAGCTCACTAGCTCCATGGATGAATACTAAGAAAGTTAGTTTTAACTTTATTTATTATAAATGTCAATTTAAAGAGCCACATACAACTAGATGCTATCACCAATCCCCAGAATCCATTTAAAGGGAGAAAGCGAGAACTCACTCCACACAATTGACCTCTGATTACCATATGTGTAGCCATGTGCACACAAATGCACAAATAATGATATATGTTTAAAAGAGTCGGTTTAAGTGAAAACAGAAGGAGTGAACACAACATGTTAATATAGAGCGCCATTTGCTATAAATCAGCAGTCGCTGAAAACAGAAGCAGTGTAGGGCTTTAGACATTATCTGCAGAGTCCTCTTTAGCTCTAACAGCCACAGATCCATGTAAAAGATAGAAACATGCTCAATTAAAATTAAAGATAAAACTTTTTTAAAAAGAACTTTGAATAGTTTGGCTTATGCAGTTCAGTGAAATGCTTGGGTTTGGGTTTGGGTTTGGTTTGATTTGTTTTCACTTTTTTTGTATTTTGGACTATCAATTGGGGCACTTTCCTTAAATATTTCACAGCCTCAGAGAAAGAACCAAATGCTCTTCTGTTGAGTCATGAAACAACTTCTACACAAGGAAGACTCCATAAACTGGGAAATGACTCTGGTAAAGAGATTGGTCATCATATGAAAGGAACAGGAGAGAACTAGCGGGTTCGACAGTGGAGGCAGATCTCATGAGGTCAGGGAAGGAGCAGAAATGGCTCAGCAACAGCATTGTGCCACCGGATGTTGTCGGAGCACGTCAGCCAGAGTCTAGATTCTCCAACTATTAAATAAGCTGGTCAGATGCTATGCTAAAAGCACAGCTTTTCAACCAATACATAATAGACTAGCCTAGTAAACCAAGGATCAAAGACACACTGGGAACGTGTTTATGTTCAGATTTTTAAATTTTAGAAAGATTCAGATGCTGAAACAGGGCAAAAGCCATAAGTATTATATTATTCATTTGTCGCCAAATAGACTATTTTATTTCCTTTCATGTCAGAAGTATTTTGTTGCAAACTGTTGCAATGGGAAGTGAGAAAGATAACATTTTGGGTGGAGATGATGATAATGCCCACTCTGCCAACTCAACAACAAATTAGTGCAGTGAATCGAGAACGAGGAGAAAAATACATCTGGGCAGCTATTATAACTTTTCCAATCAAAGCAGACACGGTTCCTTAAGCTACAAAAATGTTTTCAAAAGGAATTTAAGAAAAACTACATCACAAGCTGCTATTTGTATTTTCCGCACGGAGAAGATATTAGAGCCAAGAGTTCTTACTACAGTGATTAGTAAGGGCAGGCCCTCAGCCAGGCGAGATTAATGTACAATGTACTCCAGGAAACTGTAAAACACTTTTATGGGTCTTTTTGAATAAGATGGCTAAGAAACCTATTACAACAATAAAAATAAGTTGTGCTCAGAGGCCCACAATGAAAGGTAGACCTAGAAAGCCCTGTTAGTAATGATGTATTTCACTTTACTACCAAAGGAAAACTAGCTCCTCTCCTTATCACTGATGCAACGATCACAAACATCACTCCTCACCATTTACTGAGCTCTCACTATGGCCCAAACGGTACACAATGCTTTTAATTAATGTGCAATACCTCCACTCAATCCTAGCAATCTAGCAAAGGTAGCAATATTATTTCTTTACCTTCCATATACATATACATGTAGATGTATGTATATATATAAATGTCTAGTCTAAAAAGTGAATTTTGATAAAACATGATTTAATTTCTTATCTGATCACCAGTGTTTACACAATAAAAAAACAAAAGCTACGCACAGCTACAGGCCCATCTCTTAGACACCTCAGACAGGGGCACCTTGAATTCAAAACTAACACTGAACACCAAGTACATCCTAGGTGATCTCCAGCGACAAAGTAAGAGTCTATCTCAAAGAGCCAGACACGGCAGGTGGCACCATTCCCTAGGATAGCATACTGGATCTTATTGATAATGAGGAGATGAGATGAGCACAAGCATTCATTGATCACTTCCTGCTTCCTGATTGTGGAGTCAATGTGACCAGCTAGCTGCCTCAAGCAAGCTCCTGCAACCTTGACTTCTGGGCCATGATGGGCTGTACCTACCGATACAGAACCAAATAAACCATTTCTCCCTTAGGTTGCTTTTCTTGGAGTGTTTTCTCACCGCAACTCAAAAAGTAAGTATGACAGCAGGGTTTGTATTTATTTTGTCTACTGCTATATCCTTAGAAATGAAAACAGTGCCTGGTACTTAGCAGACTCCAAACAATATGTGAGTACTGAGTTAAATAATTAACAGAACAACAAAGAATTAAAAAGTCTTCTCATGGAGAACATAAAAAGTCGGAACTATAATATGGCAACAGAAAGAATGGTCTATTCATAATAAAAGGCATGTCAATGACTTATACAGGACAGACTTATAGATCAGAGTGAGGTAGGGAATGACATCATCATCTTACACTGATGCAAGGCAAAGCTACACAGCTGGTTCAGAATGCCTGGGAGCATAAGTGCCTGGAATATACATTTATATTGGCTTTAAAGATAGGTGGGCATTTTACTGTATGCCACATGGGGAGAGGAAAACAAGAACAGATTCATCTCTGACACTCACTGCCACAGTTCAGATGGAAAATGACCCCATAGGCCCATGCATTGGTACATTTGGTCCCCAATTACTAGCAACTGCTTGGGAAAAGCATAGAACCCTTTAGGACGTAGGATCTGCTGGGGAAAAAAAGTGAGTGAGGCACCTCTGTCTTTTTCTATGTGTCTGTCCCCTCCTCTTCTCCACCATGATAAGCCCAGCTACTGCATTCATCCCCTCCCACCATAATGGACAGTGTGCAAGCCAGAATAAATCTTCCCTCTGTGCAGTGTTTCTAGTCAAGCTTCTGGCACAGTGGTGAGAAAACCAACAGTCCAACCACCCTTCCCAACTCAACACAACTGACCCATGCACAAGAGAGGCAGAGTGAGACTTAGGGGACTTTAGACAACACAACTGACCCATGCACAAGAGAGGCAGAGTGAGACTTAGGGGACTTTAGAGAAACCCTTCCATTAATTGTGCTTTCCTCTACACTTCTAACCATGGAAGATACTCGCCAATGAGTCATATGAAATTACAGTTCATAACCCACTAAAAATCCTACTGCTGCTACTTGGGACTGTAAAAGGGCCAGTTAAGCATGGAGCCAATAAGCCAAGCTCTGGAACGCAAAGTTGCACATTCGTATGCTTTCTTTGTTTCATCTTACTCTTTTTCAGACTCCATTTGAAGTCCAAAATTTAAATACATCATTGCTACTTAAAAAAAAAAAAATACAAATAGTAAACTGAAATTTTCTCTTTACAAAGCAATGCCTGCTTTTGTTTGACTTTAGGATTCTTTGTATTAAAGTCTTGTTCGTATGTTTTCTGAATAATTAACTATGCTGGTTTCATTTCAAGGTAGCATTTATCTGTCAGCAGAAAGGCAATGCTATAATAAGTTCTATTATAATCATTAATCCTCTCACCAAATACTTATTGCACTAAATATAAATGTTTTCTTTTGAGCAAACTGTATGAGAAACAGACTTCCAAAAGTTCTTTTGTCCACATTATGTACCTTAGAGACAAAGGCTGAGTAGACAGTGAACTGCTACTAATTGCTACCTCTTATGCATTGGTTTCAAGAGGTGGACTTCTATCTCCTTCTATCATTTAGCAAAGAAGAAAATGCACTAGTAAATAAACCCTCTAAAGTAATGATAATTTGGTCCACATGTGTAACTCCATTGGGGTTGTCATCACTAAAAAGTCAAGTTGATCATATACCCAGTGGGAAAACATCACAAAGCTAGTTACCACGCATAGCACCAAGACAGAAAAAGATCTGCCCAAAGGCATCGTTCCAAGTCAGGGCCCACAGAAGTCTGAATTAGTACTTAGAAAGCTCCTAAATGACTGCCAGCACACAATACATGTTCACTAACCTTTATGAACACATTATTATTTTTCACACCAGCAATAAGGATTTTCCTAAATAGTCAATATAAGGTATGTATGATTTTAATTAACATTTCAAATCTACTGCATGATAAGCTGTACCATACTGATAATTTCCCAAAAAGGCCTGGTCTTCCTGACCAATGCTTAAAACCATGTATAAAAATGAGGTTTTAATTTTGAAATGACTTGAATATTTCAGAGTACTAGTTTGGAAAATAATCGTTATAGTGTAAGTAAAAGGCACAAAGTCCAATTGGATATCCACTACCAAACTTCCCCTCAAAAGTCAGTTATATAATTAAGAATGTTCTATATATGATGATTAACATCAACAAACCAAGGAACAACAAAGGAGTAGAGATATCACTAGAATAAAACTGGTGTCTTCTACCATTTCCACCTCTGGTCCAATTTAAAAAAAAAAAAAAAAGCCCCTTACCCTCTACTGTGAACAACTGCTTCCCTGGGAGCACCTCAGCCTCACTATGTGCTCCTCAGCTTCACTGTGAGGACATCAAACTCACTGTGAGCTCATCAGCCTCATTGTGAGCTCTCCGACCTCACTGTCTGTTCCTCAGCCTCATCAGGAGCACCTCAGCCTCACTGGGAGCACCTCAGCCTCACTGGGAGCACCTCAACCTCACTGCAAGCAGCTCACCTTCACTGGGAGCACTTCAGGTTCTGCTGTGGTCAACAGTGTCCCTGTGAGTACTTCAGCCTGACTGTGCACACTGTCATCATCCACTAAACACCACAGAAGTGCTTAGAACTGGGGTTTCCAAAAGTAACCTGGCTAGACAGACAGGATGGGCCCCACTGAACTCTAAATTAGAAAGCAAACCACCATCTTTCCACATCCACCACCAGGTCATGAGCCAGTCTACACATGCCATGGGACCTTTCCATAGTTTTCATGCACAGTATCCAAAATTTTAAGAATAAATGAAATAGATGCACAACGAAGCAAAACACCTTAATGTATGTTTTATTACCAAATATGAATTTGATTCCTGATAGAATGCTATTTCTTATTACAAATACAATGTTTAAACAGATTTGCCTATGTCAAAATTGGAGAAAGTGTCTCCCAGGGTTATTTATATGTTAATTAAATATAGTAAGATAAAGACAAACTGCTGTTACTGACAAGTATTTACATATTAATGAAATCTTGACTAGCAACGACATTGTGTGAGCAAAAAGAATTATTGGAACCATTTTCCTGAGGTGATCCGGCCATTCAGAGTATGTCCCACTCTATTTAAGGATTGTACATTCTAAGACCATTGGGAAGGTCACTCGAGTTTATAAGAAAATGAAGAGGGAAAGAAAAGTGTTATCTCCGTGAAAAGTCTAATTTTGTGGATATCCATAGCACTGGGTCTATGAATCCATCTTTTTAGGGGAAGACATCAGCTTAAAAACAAACAAGCAGGGTGGATATGCCTCTCAACCAACCTCAGCTTCAAATAAAAACATCCTAAGTCACTCTAAAACAGTAATGCATTGCATACTCTTGAAGTAAGCAAAAAGGGGATTATCATCAAACATTTCTGGGGCAGTCATGACTCAGGCTCTGAAACTGGAATTAACAATTAATTCTATTTGCATTACTGCTTCTGGGAGGGTGTTCTCCCACCTACCCACTCCCTTCTTCCCACCCTGGCATTCCTCTACACTGGGGCATCAAGCCTTCACAGGACCAAGGGCCTTTCCTCCCACTGATGCCCGACAAGGCCATCCTCTGCTACACATGCAGCTGGAGCCATGGGTCCCTCCATGTATGTGTACTCTTTGGTTGGTGGTTTAGTTCCTGGGAGTTCTGGGGAGTCTGGTTAGTTGATATTGCTGTTCTTCCTATGGGGTTGCAAACCCCTTTAGCTCCTTCAGTCCTTTCTCTAACTCCTCCATTGGGGATCCCGAGTTCAGTCCAATGGTTGGCTGCAAGCATCCACCTCTGTATTTGTCAGGCTCTGGAGCCTGATATAGCTGCCTCCTGAGAGGCTCTGCCAGAGTACAGCCCATTTATGAAGAGTGGTCCTCTCTACTGACAGTTGCCTCAGAGGTGACTGCTTAAGACAAACCCAAAACACAGCCACTACACTCTCTTCTCACAGAAGAGAGGGACAATCTATACAAGGGGGAGTGGAATCAGAGGATAACTGATCAAACTTTTATTCTTAAAGGAAACAGTATTTCTGTGTTTTTCTTGAGAATCAAAACGGAAAATGTATTGTGATCTTAGCATAGGCACAATTTTATTACAGCACTGACAATATGGAGAGGACAGTCACAATAAACCTGGGGGACAAAATAACCTTTTGAAAAGTTCAGGACAAAACATTGATAGTGGAAACACTAGGCTACATAAAACATAAGTAAACTAAGGTTTCATACTTCTTTCTTGAAAGTTCATTTGTTTTTCTTACTGTAGCCCAGGCTAGCCTCAGACTCCTGGCAGACTCTTTCCATCCATCAGCTACCACGAGCTGCGATTACAGACATAAGCCACTAAACCAGTTGCTGATTCGTTCTAACGAGGGATTATTTGGGGACATCAATAGACAGAACCCTGCTGAGTACATGAGCAGGCTCAGATTAGCTACTTATCCCAGCTGTCCCTTTACCACTCCGAAGGTCCACAACCACAGGCTAGATTCTCAGGGCTTAGGTCCAAAGCTTGCCCTCTCCAAGGAGCTTTTTCTGATCCTCAAGAAATTCTTTTCCTGATTCCTTTGCAGGGGAAAATAAACTCTCCTATCTCCAGCCTTATCTGTACCCCTCATGTGAATGAATCCTTTAAATTGGTATTATGCTTTATCATTTGTGTGTGTGTGTGTGTGTGTGTGTGTGTGTGTGTGTGTGTGTGTGTGTGTATTTGGGCATGCAGCTGCCATGACTCAAGTGTAGGGGTCAAAGAACGACATGTGGGAGTGGGTTCTCTCCTTCCATCACGTCAGTCATCAGGACTGACAAGGGCCTTTACCCACATAGCCTTTTGGTTCAATCCATATGCTCACCTTATACTGAGTATTAAGTCGGCATATCAATATCTATCTTGCTGGCCTTCTCGATTAGATTATAATTGATCTGGAGAAGAAGAATATACTGGATTCATATTTCTAGCTACACCTACCAAAGCTAATACAATGTCTATTTATTGCCTTATGTTTTGGATCTGTGAGCCTTTCTTCCACATGACAGCATTTCAGGTTTTCAAAGACAAGTAATAATATATCTTTTTTGTCGACTAAATATATCTGTGAAGTTCCATTTGTGGAACGTAATCTACCACCCCACCCCACCCCAGGACATGATGGCACACATTGTCTTTGGAATGGCTCCAGGACGTCCTCCACGATCTACCCCATGTTAAGGACAGACAAGCTGCTTTCTCAGAGTTCTTGAGGCTGGCCTCACCAATGGACCTGAAAACTGTACTTTTAAGGCAGTCAAGTTTACCATGAGCACAAATTTAGTCTGTGAGCAACCAAAGCCATGTAGATTTTTTTCCCCACATGCACCCATACCAAACCATAATTTTACATAAGCTTTTATGGGATGCATCGTAAGTTTGCACCTAAGCAGATCGTAGTAATCACAGTAGTATCACCTACTTTTCGGTCATCTCCTACATACAGTGTATTCATACTCAAGAAATGAAAGAAAATAGAAAGTCACAAAATGTTTACTATAATGGATATAATAAACAAGGCATACAGATACTATAGCTGATTGATTAATATTAGCACATAACTAAGAATAGTCTAGAAGGATAATACAATAGTATGAACCCTTTTCTTCTCTTCCCTTGAAATTCTTAACCCTCTTATGACTTGTTTAATCACATTGAAAGAAATACCAAATGCTAATGACATTATAAATCATACTCGAAGCTTCAGCTGTTAGAGAATTTTAGGTTATAAAAATTCTTAGAAAGCGGTCCTCAGCACTTCACTCACTTGCCTGAAGTTCTTTGTGTAGGGTTGAGACCTCATGGTCTTTACCCCATCCATGTTGGCATATCTATTGCTGTTGGAGCTTGTTCAGTTAATGTTTTGGCAGTCATGTAGGAGAGACTTTACAGATGGGAAAGTTTGGAGGGAGGAAAGCGAAATGGAAAATGGTATACTTATGTCGTAATCTCAAAATAAAAGAAAATATAATTCACAAGTAGAAAACTATTACCAATTTGCATTGAATAAATCCTCTGAAACTGAAAAAAAACAACACAAAAAAACTAGCTAAAACATGTACTTTTGTAATTCAGTCTCAATTAGAGATTATTCCCCCAAATAATCGATAGTTGAGAATGAATTACATAAATCATATGTAATTCAAGTTTTCTTTAAGCTATCTTTTCAAGGGAAATAAAATAATTTAGAAATACCTTGATTTTTACATCAGTCTCACATATACTCATGACTAGTTATAAATTTCAATGGAAAAAAGATTAAAACTAAAAAACAAATAAGAAACTCCTATATATCATTAGTATATTCTTTATGGCAAACAATTTTCTAGAATAGTTATAAAAGTATAAAATTACATCCACAGACACCAAGGTTTGGATCTGAGCCTTGCATATCCAGTGTGTGCTTTTGGAAAGTCTGAGTACAGAAGGGACAGTGGAGTAAGTATGAAATACGTGTGAAGCTTGAAGTGTTCAAAGGTCTCTTGTTGCTTTCCAAGGGAAATAAAAACAGCACTTTACACTCTGATGATGTCTGCTAAAGCCAACGCTGACTTCATTGGAAATGTTTCAACTGTTGATTTGGAGTCAGGGTTATTGGTTCATGCCTACAACCCCAGCTCTCAGGAGGCTAAGGCAGGAAGAACACAACTCTGAGGCTAGCCTGAGCTGCAGAGTGAAATCCAGGCCATCACAGACCATATAGCAAGACTTTGTCTCAACTCTCCCCACCTAAAACTGTATTAATGATTTAAAATATACAGTTAATCAAGTTAACTTAAAATATAGGTAAGTCAATTTGATATAATCAAATCTGTTCTAAAACTTCTTACTTAGTCATCTTTACACTTAGCCTTGATAATATGACATGTAAATTGTTAGGGAACTAAACAAAAATAGAACTCAGAAGAAAAAGGGAACATCTGCAAAGCTGTAGCAATTCACAGCCCTTCTGCATGGACAGCACACCTCCACAGTCAAACCTTCAACTGCCAAGTGAGCTCACTACATTTCCATAGTTACAGACACATCCCTGCAAGGCTGCCACAGGAAGTTTCCTGGATCCTAAGAAGAAAGTGCATCAGACATCCTATTCCATGAACAAAGTCCCAACACTCAAACTATAAATACTTTGGAATCGTAATACAAAATAAATATTCAGTCTATTCTTGAGGCTATTCAAGAATATATCTTAATGAATATTTTTATTAACTAGTAAACATGTTAAATAATTTCATATACTTAAGTAGAAAACTTACTTCCATGTGTTAAAAGTACAGGAAGGGGCTGGAGAAATGAATGAATGTGTGTGTGTGTGTGTGTGTGTGTGTGTGTGTGTGTGTGTTTGTGTGTGTGTGTGTATACACACATACATATAGGCAAAATACTTATACATAAAAATACAAAATAATAATAATTTTTTTTAAATTCAAGCGAATGAGGTCTGTGTACAGTGTTGTAATCCTGGAAGCCTATTCCTATGATGCTGATTTTCTCTGCAGGATGCTACAGCCATGTCAAGCCTTTTGGTAGTAAGACAAAATGCTACCATCTACAAAGTCCATGCTAGAAAACTATACCTTCAGTTTATATCTCCCCACCAAGAGAATCTCACAGTGTTTTAAGCATAAGTTGGCAATTTTCTGTGGTTGTAGTCACAGCTATCCTTGGGGCACATGAACACAAACCAGCATTCTACCAATCAGACACATCATTTCCCACAT
Organism: Mus pahari; assembly: GCF_900095145.1. Classification (NCBI taxonomy): domain Eukaryota; kingdom Metazoa; phylum Chordata; class Mammalia; order Rodentia; family Muridae; genus Mus; species Mus pahari. Next base: position 11,981,080 of record NC_034596.1, on the reverse strand, counting down.
CCATGAATACTTCTCAATGGCAACCAGCTTCCTCTTCCAATCTGTACATCAGATGCCATTCCAACCATTCCTAGAATTTCAATTTTCCATCAGGTTTCTGTGACCCTCCTCCTTCTATGTTCTAAAGCTCACAACCTGAAAGTGTCTTGATGCTGGCTTCTGAATGGACGTTCTTTCTGTTCCTGCCAGTGCCAAGGTTTAGCACTATGTTACATGTATCAGTTCACACAAACACTTGATTGGCTGCTGACCTTCCCTCACTGGACCAATGCCTCTAACCTCATTTCTCTAACATGTCCTGCAGTTTCTAGTTTCTTTGATGATCTGCACAATGCAGACTTTTAATAATGCATGCTCCATAATACACCAGAATTGTTAACTCACTATTATCTTATTCTGGAATATGTGCTCTATATGTATTAATGAGATGGAAATCCAGACTAACAGAACACAGGAATTCTCTATTTTCCTTCCAATGTTTCTGAAAATGAACTTAATCCAATAGGAAATCTAAGCCACTAAGCATTATATAGTGTCTCAGAGGTACAAAAGACCAAACGAACTAACTCTCTGTTAATAACTGCCAACAGCAGGCACTTGCGCACTGTCCTCTGTGGCTTTTTCATGCCCCTGTGTTGATTAATTTTGTCAATTTGATATAAGCTGAAGTCATCTGAGAAGAGGGAAGCTCATTTGAGAAAACTCTTCCATCAGAGTAGAAGGTGTTGGAGCATTTTCTTGATATTTGATAATTGATGTAGAAGAGCTCTGCCCACCGTAGCACCACCATCCAAGGGCAAGTGTTCCTTCAGTATGTAAGGAGTGGGTGGGTAGGGGAGCAGGGGTGGGGGGGTGGGGGGGTATAGGGAACTTCCAGGATAGCATTTGAAATGTAAATAAAGAAAATAATAATAATAAAAAAAAGCAGGCTGAACAAGCCAGCAACCAGAGTTCCTCATGGCTTCTGCTTCAGTGTCTCAAGGTTCCAGTCCTGACTCCCTTGAATGATGAACTACAAACTGTAAGAGGAAATAAATCCTTTTCTCCCCAATGTATGTTTATTCATGGTTTTTATCACAACAATAGAAATGCTAACTAAGCTAGCACAGCCCTTCCTTCCTCCCTTCCTTATCACATCAGGAAGGACTAAGGCTATAGTCAGGTCATTTACAAAAGAGAAGCAGGAAGTGAGTTTTAGGCACCCTTGGCTGTTATTTCCACAGACAACCAAGTCATCCAGTTACTTTTTCAGCAGTCATCATTCTGAAAAGATGATGGTAAAATAACAAAATCTAGACAAAAATAAGGAAAATTATTTCTTAAATGTTCTACACATACTCAAAATTATGAAAAATAAAATGTAGTTACTATCTCTATTAAGCAAACAAAGATCCTACAAAGACTCTTAAGAAATGTCACTTTGGGGCTTTAAAATCAGAGTATAAAATGTAAATATTGTAGCAAAAATGACAAAGAATAGGTAAGGTAGCTGATAAATAAAATGATACAACACCTGTAACAAAGAAAAATGTAACTTCAAAGCTTTACACCAGTGACATTTCATCAATGTCAAACATACCTGAGGATTTAAGAGTGACGATATACATCACAAAACAGGACGCTTTGCAACCACAAGACTGATAAAAGTTGGATCATTCAGAACTGGCTAATCAGGAACAAGAAAGACAGCCCAGTGGTTCAGAATACTCCCTGCTCTCACACAGGACCTTGGTTCAGCTCCCAGCGCCCCTGTCAGGAAGCTCATAATTGTCTGTAATCCCAGCTCCAAGAGATCAGACACACCCAGCCTCCATGGGCAAGCACACTCTACACACACACACACACACACACACACACACACACACACACACACACACACACACACAGCTCTACCAAACTGAAATGAAAAATAGTTCTTTGCAAAACTACTGGCTAACCAGAACCATCCCAGCTTGGCCAGTGCAATGTCTACTTTACAGGTAAGTTCTGTGCTTAGGTGCTGCATCCCACTGTGATGAGCAGTCATGGTCACTTCAGCACCTCTCCTGAGTCTTTCCAGTTATACCACCAAGAGCAGTCTGGTTGAAGAGGAACAGAATCGAGCTCATGGGACACACAAACAGCTGCTATGAGCAAGGGCTAGACTGCCAGACCTGGTAAGCAAATTGTATGGTCCTCAAAACCCTTCAAATAAATACTGGCAACTTTCCTTAGGTCACTTTCTGGAAAAATAGCAATATATCCAAACTGCCCATATAAGCTTCCAGATTAATGGAGTACCCACTGTCTAACCCATGAACCAGCCACTCTGGTCAACAGACAAAGCACAAAGATCAACATGGGAAGTCTCAAACAGAGATGATCAGAAAACTCCAGCCCAAGAGCCCATTAAGGGATAGCGTAGCCACACAGGATCTGTGCTCAAGCAAGGTCTCAGACACAATCAATTCTGCTTGGTACATTACTTTGATCTACTCTGTTTCAATCCCTCAGCCACTATCTCTCTAAGACTGTATCCCCCAAAGGGCGTAGGTTAGCCTGGAGATGTGGCCGCCTGTCTCAGTCCTAAGTGCTGGAACTGACTTGGCTCTGTGAGAGCACTGCTTTCTGGCATTCCGCTTCCACTCTGCCTGGAGCTGGAACTGCCCTCTTCCCTGTTCTTACTGCTCTCCCTTCACTCACTTGTTTCTCTCCTATTTTACCTCTGTTGCTTTAATATTAATCCTGATTTATCCTTAGCTGATTCTCTTTTCATTCCTACACTCTGTAACTAATAAATCACTACAAGCCATACTCTTTCTATACACACGGAGCTTCCTCCAGTCCCCTAAGCACACCTGTAGCCTCTTATGTCAATGGAAGGATCAAATTTACACAGTCACCCTTGTGTTGTCTTTAAGAAGAGCTAGTGTGCCCGTGTCATGCTGGCCTATGAGCCATAGAGGCAGGAAGTTACTGCATGCCCGAGGCTGTTCTGCATGTCCTGGAGGCTGTCTGTAAGGTGAGTTCCAGTCAAGCAGGAACCCTTAGTAAGACTCTTATCTCAAAAACAAACACAAAAGTAAAAATAAAAGAAATAAAAAGAAATATTTGTCTCCAGGAGATCACGAGTGGTACATGAGTCCCCCAACAACTGGAGAGGGAGCTGTCTCTAACTTGTCTGTGGATCTTGTTCCTGTAACTGGGCTGTCTTGTCTGGCCTCAGAGGGAGCCGATGAGACAAGTCCTGCAGAGAGTTGATGTGCCAGGATTGGGGATGCCCATCACTGGGTATCACTGGGCCTACACTCTCTCAGAAGAGAAAGGGAGGGAGGGCATAGAGGTTGGGGATATTGGATCCCATTTTCGGGGACCCCACTAGTCTCGGGATAAGGGCTCACCCAGAAAGCACGAATAGACCATCTTGGTGTAAAAACACGAGGTAGTTTATTGGTGGAGCTCCGGGCCAATGCATACCTCACGCAGGAGGTAGAGGCATTGACCACGTGGCTCGAAAGCTAGGGGTTTTTATAGGGAGAGGGTGGGGGCTAGGAGGAATTTGGCACGGTTACACACAATTGGCTCATTTAAACATCAACAGAACAGTTACACATTTGCAGGGTGGTAAGTGCAAGTCAGGAATGTTAGGAGACCTGAGGGGCCGGTCAGAAGAACATCTGGTTACTGTGTAATGGCAGGCCTGCTCGAACTACTTCTAAGCACACAAACTCCTCTTTTAGACCTAAGTTACATGAATCACAGGCCTTAAATTTCATCTTAAATTTCATTTCCCTTCAGGGACAGTGATCGGGAGGCAAAGTGAATTAATGGGAAAATAAAGTGGTAATTCTGGGACCTGATGTCTACACAGGCTTCGGGCACAGATGACCTGCTGTGACCATTTATCAGACATCCTAGATGTGACATAGAGAGTACTAGTCTAACTAATGTACTCTGAATTCCCCTTCTCTGGGATTTCAGTCAGAGAAAGGGCTGTGCAGCAGCAGAGGATGCAGACACAGCAGCATCCCTATTCAGTTTCTGAAAGAGATAACTAATTCCAGGCATTGTTTTTAGTCAGAAAACAAGTCATGTGAAAATGACTCTATTGTTATGTTTATAAAAAGATAAAGAGGGGGGAGAGATATGTTCTATGGGGGTGTGGTGAGATATAGGGGAAGAGGATGTCTCAGCAGGTCCATGCCAAGGCATCCCTTCCCTCTGAGGGACCAGCCACACAATGGTATAGTATAAAATAGAGTTTATTCAGGGCATGGAGAGGGGAGTTAAGAGGATAGTAGAGGCAGAGAAAGCAGGGGAGGAGGGGAGGGGAGGACAGGGGGAGGGGAGGAGAGGGGAGGGGAGATGAGATGAGACTAGACGAGACAAGACGAGAAGTAGTGGAGGCCAGCCAGGAGCACATGAAGAGAGAGGGAAAGGGAATGGGGAAGGGAGGGAGGACCGAGCAGGAGCAAGAAGGGAAGAGCAAGAGAACAAGAAAGAGAGGAAGGGTCAAGCAGTCCCTTTTACAGTGGGTCAGGCCTACCTGGCTATTGCCAGGTAACTGTGGGATGGAGTTTAGACAGAATGCTAACACCTATCTTCATAAATATATTTTTGCTCATTTTAACTAAGTTTTAAAAGGTTATTTTTAGAAATGTAAGGTGTCTACATTAAACACACACACACACGTATACACATACACACAACCATAACTGATAAAACAGAGTAACATACCAAGCCTCTGGCAACAAAACAGCATATTCGTGTGGAGAGGTGGTTTCTGGGAAGTTAGAGAGGATGGCAAGGCGATGAGGGAGCAGATGAGAGCCATGGTATGTCAGCAGGATTTCCAGGGCTTGGACATTACTCTCCTGTAGGAAATACAAGGCACAAGTGTCTACTATGAACCTTAGAAATAAAGGACTGCTCCTTAGAATAAGGAACAAAAATACCCATGAAAGGGTATAGATATAGAGACAAAATTTAGAGCTAAGATGAAAGGATGGACTATCCAGAGTCTTCCCCATCTGGGAATCCATCCCATCATCATCCACCAAACCCAGATACAAATGCACATGCCAGCAAGATTCTGCTGAAGGGACCCTGATATAGAGGCCTCTTGTGAGTCTATGTCAGTGCCTGGAAAACACAGAAGTGGATGCTCACAGTCAACTATTGGATGCAACACAGGGCCCCCAATGGAGGAGCTAGAGAAAGTACCCAAGGAGCTGAAGGGGGCTGCAACCCTGTAGGTGNAACAACAATATGAACTAACCANTACCCCCTGAGCTCNTGTCTCTAGCTGCATATGTAGCAGAAGATGGCCTAATCNGCCATCATTGGGAAGAGAGACCCCTTGGTCTTGCAAACTTTATATGACCCAGCACAGGGGAAGGCCAGGGCCAAGTAGTGGGAGTGGGTGGGTAGGGGAGCAGGGGCGGAGGGGGGGTCATATAGGGAACTTTCGGGATAGCATTTGAAATGTAAATAAAGAAAATAATAATAAAAAATGAAAAAAAAAAAAACAAAAAAAAAAGAAATAAAGGACTGGTGTTTATGACAACATTCAAAACTTTACAGTTTTGATGAGTTATTTTGAAATACACTTTGTTTTTCCTTATTTTCATGTTTCTCCATCTAACACTATAAAATTATTTTAAAACGCTAATGGTGATATTTTTAAAATATAATTCCATTTTCTGTACAGTTGTTAATATTATAACAGAAAAGAGAGTGTAACAATGTACGCATGCACTAACATTAACTACACAGCTCGAAGATTTAGTGTTAATAACCATAATTACTCTATTTGCAAAAAGCAATTACCCGAGCATACGTTCTTGCTGAGAGAACAATATTCTGACTTCTGAACTTCTTAAAAAATTCAGCATCATATCTCTGTTCAGATGCATGTGGTGCCCCTAGGATTTCCTGAAGGAAACAATGACAGTAAATAGGCTTCCAAAAATGGTGACAAGAAAATATTAATCCCTTATACCTCTGTCTGCCAAAATAAATAAGACCCAAAATAGTTTATTCCAACTATCATCTGTTAACTAAAGCACTTTATATTTTTAGGAGCTATACTTGTTATAAGTGTTATTAACATGTTGATCTATAAATAGATGAAATGGTAAAATTTAAATTGATCTCTATAGGACGACCCAAACCACCTGATAACAACATATAAGCAATGATTACCATGGCTAGTACATGGGTACCTACCACATCTACGTGAAAACGCCGGATGAATTTGACTCCTGTTACAGGAGTGATGGTAACTGCAAGGGACCCTTTCATTCACTCGGGAAACACACTTGGACTGTGCCCACCACATCCTCAGGGCACTTGGAGAAGCACTGGAGATACAGTCAACAATACTCTTGCCCTGCCTTCACATAGCTTACTGCCAATTAAGACATGAACCAAGTGTATCTTTTAAAGCATTTGTGTAGCACCAGAGACCTCTGAGCATGAAGTAGGTATCAGATGATATGAGGAAATTGCTGTGAATTTTGTTAGAAATAATAATGTCATCATTCTTTTTTAAAGTCCAGAGACTACCCCACTTGGTCATCCATCCCATAAACAACCACCAAACCCAGACTCTATGGCAGATGCTAACAAGAGCCTGCTGACAGGAGCCTAATATAGCTGTCTCCTGAGGTGCTCTGCCAGTGCCTGGCAAATACAGAAGTGGATGCTCACAGTCATCCATTGGACGGAGCACAAGGTCACCAATGAAGGAGCTAGAGAAAGTACCCAAGGAGCTGAAGGGGTCTGAAGCCCCATAGGAGGAACATCAATATGAACTAACCAGTACCCCCAGAGATCCTTGGAACTAAACCACCAATCAAAGAAAACACATGGTGGGACTCATGGCTCTAGCTGCATATATAGCAGAAGATGGCCTAGTCGGTCATCAATGGAAGGAGAGGCCCTAGGTCCTGTGAAGATTCTATGCCCAAGTATAGGGGAAGGCCAGGTCTAAAAATGGAGTGGGTGGGTTAGGGAGCAGGGGGAGGGGGAAGGGGATAGGGGATTTTCAGAGGGAAAACTAGGAAAATGGATAACATTTGAAATGCAAATAAAGAAAATATCTAATAAAATTTTTTTAAAATAAAAATAAAGTCCATATTAATTAGATATGGTAAGATTTCTGGGATTTTCATGAAAATGTCATGAATTTCTGAGATTTTCATGAATATTTAAGTAAAAGGAAAAGTAGGTGTGTGGAAATAAAAACAGAAAGCTGTAAGGTTGACACATGTTGAAAATGTTTGAGGTTATGAAAGAGTACCTCTGGGTTCATCATGCTATGCTCTATGAATTTCTTCAAGGTTGAATTTTTTTATAATGAAAGGCTAAAAAAAATTCTGACAAAGTTAAAATGGAAGTGTTCAAATAGAGAGTAGGTACTACCTATATGAGCTGTCAAACTTTCACAGGTTTTTCTAAACCTCCAACATCTTCTTCAGCCACCACTCTTTGCTGAAAGCATTCGTTTTAAGCTGGAACTATTTGATGGAACCTCAGCATCCAACTCATCAAAACCGCAAGTCTGCCTACATCTGCACCAGTGCGATTCTCCTTCCTTCAGTGATGACCAAACAAGCACACCTCTTAACCTTCCATGTCTCAAAGCGGACCCCATTTCAATTCTTCTATCATCATGAAAGTATGCCTTTCTTTTTTTTAACTGGTAGTGGCTTGTTTTGTGTGTCAACTTGACACAAACTAGAGTTGTATGAAAGGACGGAAACTCAATTGAGAAAAATGCCTCCATAAAATATGGCTATAGGACACTTTATTAGTGATGGATAGGAGTTTGGGGGACAGCCAATTGTGGGTGATGCTATCCCTGGACTGGTGGTTCTGGGTTCTATAAGAAAGCAGGCTGAGCATGCCATGGGAAGAGAGTCAGTAAGTACCATCCCTCCATGGCCTCTGCATCACCTCTTGCCTCCGGGATCCTGCCCTATTTGAGTTTCTGTCCTGACTTCTTTCAATGATGAACAGTCCTATGGAAGTATAAACCAAGTAAATCCTGTCCTCCCCAACTTAGTTTTTGGACATGGTGTTTTGTCACAGCAATAGAAACCCTAAGACACATCCATTGTATAAATTTCTCCCATCCCTCTACTTGCTGGTTCCCACTAACATATAAACAATGTCCCTTTCTCCCTTTGCTATACCAACACCAAGCAAGCATACATTCTCAAGGTCATGCCCTCCTCATTCATGCCCTAGCCTGTATCTAGCACTCCAGTTCTCAACATTAGCTCCTAACCAGTGAGATCTGCATATGCTTCCTACTTATCTCGACAAGCTACTTACTGCTCTAAGGTTTCATAGTCACAAAATAAGGATTGCAGTAATGGCCTCAATGGGCTGCTGGGAAATTACCAAATTATAGAGACTAAGTATATGGGGCAGTGGATGACAGACTGTGAAGGTAGTTTTGAAGAAACCCCCTGCACACACTTTCAACAGGAATTTACAAGGTCTGCAGTGAGTCAAATACCATGCTGATCTCCAGAGCTACAAAAACAACGAAAACAAAACCCTGAACTCTACCCTCCTGTGTCTTAGCAATATTACTCCTTTACTTTTTACAAACTAGTTGGTGGTAACTTCCTTATAGAGGTCCCTTGGGTATCTCCAGGAAGAGTTCAATACATTCCTCTCCTCTGCTTCATCAATTCTTCATACTGTTACCACCACTTGAAGTCTGTATGCTGAAGATTCCATGAAAATCACTGCTCATGTCTCCCTACATCCAGCAACAGCATCATATCATAGCTGGCATGTAGGAAGTGCTAGGTTATATATAAATGAGTTCACTTTTACCTTATGTATATGGAATTAATAAAATCAGCCATGCTTGATGACGGAAATGCAGAGCCTGCCTCTAGCTCAATATACCTACCAAGCATGACAGCTGAATGTTCTCATTAGAGAGTTTTAATAGCCAAGTTCATCTACACCATCTACTTTCTAAAAGGTTAATTTCTAAAAAAGAGTGGTCTCAGAAGTATTTTAAAGGTCAGTATCATAATATATAACAATACACTTGCTAGTGTCATACAGAGCATAGCAATTCAATAGCCAATGGATAATGAAAGAAAATTAAGTACACAAACTCAACACTGCAAGTATCTTTTCTAAGATATTATCATCCAATAAAATAAAAAAGAACTATGAAAGCAATGAACCACACTGTACAGACAAAGGCAGTTCTAAATATGTTTATTCTTAGTATTACCTTAAAATGTCACAGAGCCAAAATGAAAATAATAAGCTTTAAGGGAATATGACCATTCAACAGCCAAGCCAGTTGCAGCCAATGAACTCATCAGGAACTCTCCCTAACTTTCTCATATTACGTTATCTGCCTGCCCTTAACAGCTGCACAAAGAACTCAGCTCAAAAAAAAAAAAAATCAGTTTTAATGTTTTCTTCTCCTCCTCTCCAACTCCACCTCCTCCTCCCTTTTTGTTGTTGTTGTTGTTGCAGACAAGGTCTCACTATGTAACCATGGCTGTCCTGGAACTTACTATGGAGTCCAGGCTGGCCTCAAACTCACAGATATCCGTCTGCCTCTGCCTCCTGGGTGCTTAGCATGTGCCAACATGACTGCCCTTTTTTTTTTTTTTTTTTTAAATCCTTGATGAACAAGAGTAGGGATCTAATTCCATTCTTCTACATGTGATCTCCATTTGGAATTACCACTGTTTCCTTTCGAGTTTTGTCTGATAACATTTCAAGGGGTGGGGATGGGGTGGGAAATTCAAGACTTCTGAGTTTACATGCCTGATCAGCATTCTAGGGCTGCTCATGCCACAGGCCAAGGGTGTGGCCATAGAAGAGAGGCCCAGTGGACTGAACGAGGGATGATCTGTGAGGCCATACTTCAGGTCAGAACCTAGCTGTGAACCCTGAAGCACAGGCATGCTGCCCAGCAGTATGATGCCTGCCTCAAACAAATGAGACTGAGTCTCTCCAGCCGGGAAAAGGGGAACCCCAAGCAACTTCAGGTAAGAGCATCATGTGAAAAACAAGCAAGCACACTAACTACCAACCCATCCACGGCCACTGAAAGGCCTCTCACTTCCACTTAGGGGTTTTCTGGGGATTGATGGTTTTGTCTTCTGAAATAAGGTCATATTATACAGCCTAGGCTGCTCTCAAATCAACACAGTGCCTCTGCCTCGGCTTCCAAAAACGTTCTACTATTCTGAGCATGTTTCTTCCATGTTTAACACTATCTAACCTGGCACATCACAATGTTAATGAAACATTCAACATAGGGATAAAAGTGCTTGAGTTCCCAAAGAGCGAAGAAGTATACGGCTATTAAATTCAAAAGTGACTCTAATAAAGATCAAAGATCAACCAACTAAACCTAGTCAACTAGCAAATCATTAAAATGGGTGAGAATATTTGTTCTCTAAATATTGAATTCAGTGTGTCCTAAAATTCCACACTAGAATCAACTCTGTGCCATTACCTGGAAATATACACATAGTAAGTTTAAAGGGTTATAAATTTAGAGAGCATATGTGTAAATAGGTAAAGCCTTTTTATTCTCTAGTCCAAGAAAACAACTTTTGAACTTTTACAACTTTCAATTTTTACCAAAACCCTTGTAATAAAGAACTTGACTTCTCAATAAATGAATTTTCCCATATAAATAACCTGGAAAACTAAAACAGGAGCCACTAGGGCAGGATAGCATATATAAGCCCAGATGATGGGCATCACTGGGGGGCTAACGTTATTCCTTACCTCATATGTTGCAAGACGATCTAAGAAGGTTAATAGCTTCAGTCTACAACGGCACAGTTCCTTTTGTTCCAGGGTCAACCTATGTGGAAGAACTCAGTTGAGTTGCTTACATTTATACACACGTGCTTCTTTTCACTGACATATGCTGTCTGTCTGAGACAAAGAGCATGAAAATAACCTGTGTTCCCTTCAGCCTGCAGCTCTTAGAACTGTATGTAAAATCATGAGGGCTAAACAAAAAGTAACGTGTTCAAGTTGCTGAAGTAACTTAGCAACTCACGCTAGTAAAGAGCATAGGGAAATGACCAGAGTTTCTATTTCCTAGTGAGCAGTAATAAATCACTGACTTACTTTGAAAAGTTCACTAATTTAAGCAGTTCACGTCTCTTCTTAAGCTCTTTCTGCCGTTTGCTCTTAGCAGGCTCTTTGTCTGGTGGGGAAAGCTCCTCATAGGCGATGCTATCAATGTCTATGTCACCCGGTAAGGTAAATCTACACAGAGAAAAGAACTCATTCAATTTTCATTAAGCTGATTTTTTTGTTGGTTTGTTTGTTTGTTGCTACTTTGTCCTACTGTGAATATTTATTCAATTAAGTTAATGTCCACAGAACAGAAAAATATCTTTTTAAAATTCTGCCAAACAGCATAGTTCATTCACTGTATCTACGGGACAAGTAATGAGGATAAGCAATGATCACAGACATTTAAAACATAGAAAGGACATCGACCTAGGGAAGCAATGCACCCAGTTAGATCAGAAGACACTCAACCCAATATAAAATAGGTTTTATAATTCAAATCACTTCTGTCTATAATCTGTCTGTCTTAGTCAGGGTTTCTATTCCTGTACAAACATCATGACCAAGGAGCAGTTTGGGGAGGAAAGGGTTTATTCAGCTTACATTTCCATACTGCTGTTGATCACCAAAGGATGAAGGACTGGAAGTCAAGCAGGTCAGGGAGCAGGAGCTGATGCAGAAGCCATGGAGGGATGTTCTTTACTGGCTTGCTTCCCCTGGCTTGCTCAGCCTGCTCTCTTACAGAATCCAAGATTACCAGCCCAGAGATTGTCCCACCCACAAGGGGCCTCTCCCCCTTGATCACGAATTGAGAGAATGCCCCACAGCCGGATCTCATGGAGGCATTGCCCCATCTAAAGCTCCTTTCTCTGTGATAACGCCAGCTGTGTCAAGTTGACACAAAACTAGTCAGTACACTGTCTCTAATCCTCTTTTTTGGTAGAAGCAAATGATTAATTTAATGCATTACTAAGGTTTGAGCTGATAGTCAAAGGATGTTACAGCACATACAGAGATGGGTGATGAATGGACTTAATGGGAACTAAAGATAGGCCAAGATAATTTGGGTTTTTGATCTGCACTATTCCACCTTGCACAGTCAGAGGAAGTTCTGTTTGGTTAGTCTGCAGAGCTCTCACACAGGTCAGCTTTTCAGGGACCTTCGGTTCAGAGTACCTTTGTACACTGTGGACTTCTCATCATGTGACACATTTTCATATTTGTGATGAGAATACTCAACATCCCCTTGTGTATTTCTTCTGAACGATTCAGTATAATATGAACACCAACATGCATTCTGTAAATCTGGCTGGGATTCTGTACACCTCAAACGACCTCTCATCTGCCTCTCCTTTGACCTTCCTCAGGCTCAATGGTTAAAAGCACTTCTCAGCTGGTACCCATTGCTCTGCTCACTGGTTAAAAGACATCAGCTTTCTCAGACTGCACATACGAAGTAAGTCCACATATGGTTTCAGTTACTATACTTAGTCTTGTGACTGACATTCACTTCCATTTATATTGCTACAAATAATAAGCCTCTGTCCATGTTTTTCAAGATTTTTTTATTTTATTTTACATGTATGTATAAGTGCCTGCATCCACGTGTGTGCATCATGACCACATGTGGTACCCATAGAGCCCAAAAGACAGTTTCAGATAACTAGAACTGAAGTTACAAGCAGTCGTATGTTTGTTAAAAGGTTTCTTTACTTTATATGTGTGCATGCACACAGATGTACATGAGAATTGGCTCCTCTGGAACTAGAGTAAATGCAGTTGTGAGGTGCACAGTGTGGATGCTGGCAACCAAACTCAGGGTTTCTGAAATAGCGACAAGTGCTTTTAACCATTGAGCCATTTCTCTAAGCCTCAACTTTGTGATTTTATGGGCAAAATGATTCTACTATTCAATTATGTAAATGTGTTACATTCTCTTTATCTGCTTATTTGTTGATGGACATCTTAGCTGATTCTGTCTTAGCTTCTGTGTCTTAGCTGTTTTAAATAGGGCTATACATTTAATCTCCTTAATAAAATGTTTTCATTTCCCTCTTATAAATATACATTAACAGAATCCCTGGATCACATGGTATTTCTCTTTTTAGTATCTTGAGGAACCTACATTTCATTTTCCATGATGCTTTTATCAATTTACAGTCTTACTAAAATTGAGTCAAAGTCTCTCTTTCTCTGTGCCCTCACTAACATTTGTTAATTATTATCTTTTTTATAACAGCCACTGTAACTGGATTTAAACGATAAGTTGTCATGGTTTTGATTTGCATTACATAGAAATAAATATCACATTATTTATAATCTTAATATAGTATAAAGCGTTAATCTCATTTAAATTAGTTAATTATCAAGTATACACTGTCATTTATATTTTATGGAAGTCCCAAATGTCTGGTAAGCAACAGCTTGACAACAATTTAAAACCATTACTATCTTACTACCTGGCGTCTGGACAGTGTTGATGTCTGAGGGGCTTTCCTAAGTCAAGTAAACCCAGAAGGTTCAGAGTATGACCCTACAGGTTGCTAGTGCCTCTAGTCCCAGCATCTAATTAGCCTGAGAAGACCAGGTATGCCTCAGCTTCAAACCATTGCCTACAAATACATTTAACTGAAAAGGAAGACAGTAGCAGTCAACTGCAACAGCTTCAACAGTGTGCTCATCATCTGCCTGGCCCAAGGTTGCAGCTTCAGCTTTCTCCATGTCACCTTTGACATGAGCGCAAACCTTCAAAACCAACCTGCCATCATCCACACCCTTCCCTATGGCGACGAGAGCCTCCAGGTCTGTGCCTTTCAAGCCATACTGCAGCAGTTCCTTGGCAGCGTCCACATTCTCAGGAACTCTCTCCAAACACTCATGGAGAACCCAAGACCGCTTCTTGATTTTACTCTACATACAAAGAGAAATAAACAGAGGCATTTACGGACAGATTGCACCTTATAAAACCTGATGATCGCTTTCTAGAATTATAACTAGACAGAAGGTATTAGCACTATTAAAAAGAACTTGGTCCTAGGCAGCGCCTTACAAACCACTAATTCATTTCACTATTGTTCACAGCAACTGGATACAGGAGGTGTGATTCCACAGGATTTTCTTTTCAGGTTTTGTTTGTTTAAATTTTCATACAGTATACTTTGGTCATATTCTCCCCATCCCTAGCTCCTGCCAGATGCTCCTCACATCCCCACTGAACCAATTTCATGTTCTTTCTTCCTTTCTCCCAGGGGAGAGGGGGACAGTTTAGGATCAATAAAGCAAAAAAACACCAAAATGAAACAATACATGCAAAAAGGAAAGGCGGGGAAGGCATGAAGTCCTTTATGTCTTGGTCAATCTCTCCTGGCCATGCAGCCTGTCCTGGAGTGTGGCTGACATTCAGTGACACTCCACTAGACGAAACTGATTCCCCATCTCCCAGCAGGTAACAGCTTCTTGGTTAGGGGAGGGACTTTGTGTCTACTTCCCCTGCTCGGTGCTAAGATCCCCTGTGGTTTGGACCTGTGCAGGTCATGTGCATGCTGACACAGCTATCTGTGAGCTCAGATGTGAATCACTCCTGTGGTGTCTAGAAGAACCTTATTTCCTGAGTCTTCAATCTTAGACTCTTTCCTCCTCCTCTTCCACAGGACCCGAGCTTGGTGGTGTGGGTGCCAGTAGAAAGAAGCTCTGTGGGTCAGGGGTCACAGAGGAGTGAGGATGGGCAGGAAGAAAAGAGTCAGAGGGGCAGGCAAGCACTAAAGAGCCACAGTGAAACACAAAGCTCCAGTACTCTTTTCTACAAGTATAAAAAAGATCTTTTGTAGGTACCTCTAGTTTGTGTCTTGGTTGTAAAATAAAGAATATAAAGCAGAGAGGTAAAATACATTTTGCCCCCTAAGGTAGTAAGCATATTTAGTTTTTAAAACAAACAAACATACCACAGTTACATCTGTTTTGACTGTAAAATCTATCACACAGTGTGAAGCCAACTCACTCATACCAAGTCATGGTCTGCTGTTCTTCAGAAGGACAGAAGACCAATGCTTCACTTCCAATTGCTCCTTCCATCTCCAAACTCTGATTTGCCCTCTTCTTAAGACACATCTTCTTAGTGACCTGATGATTTACACCCTGTATTTCTTTATACATTCTACTATCGCCTAAGTCTAAAGACTTGTCTAAGTCATCAAAACGTAACAGCAGGAACACTGTAGGATCCCCTTGACCCTAGCCGGCTTTCTTACATACCTTTCTTCTTACTCCAGTCTTCTTCTACATCTATCATAAATCCATCATTACCCAAGCCGAGTGATGACAAGTTTTCCTCAGCCACCCAAATGCAAACCCACACTCTCTTCTCCTGTTTCCCAGCGCTCGCTACCATAACCCACCACCGGTTGACTTGGTAGAGCTGACTTAACCAGGAAATGCTTAGTGGCCATCTGCTATGCTTCAGGCACTAACATGGACACAAGGACAACCAACTGTGACTGAGACAGATTTGGCTGTCACCTTATGGGCCATATCATAGACTTTACTTGCTCATTCTGCTTGCACTCTTGAAAATATCCTCTCTTCTGACTGAAAGAGGCCTAATTTTGAATTTTTTCTTACAGAAAGCTTTCTTTATAATTGCTAGGTCTATAATGATCACAGTTGTCACTGAGTTGTCACAGTTCCTCTGGTGTGGTTATATACATGCTATAAGCATGAGGCCCTCCTCCTCTCCATGAGCTCCACAGCAGCAGAAACTGCCTGTGCACCTCTAGTTACGCCTCTATCCTCTTATTGCTGATACAGGGTCATACTAGATCTTGGATAGTCTAGCAATTGCTCCACAGCCCAAGCTAGTCAGGAATTTGTGGAAATTCTCTATTTTACTGAACCAAATATTTTCAAAGAAAACAAACGCACAAACTTTGCTTGCTTTGTCATGCACCCAGGAGCTCCCATCCTAAACCACACAATGGAAGATGATGCAGGTTGGAACTGGTGCATTTCTAAGCCCAACACAAACAACGCTGCCTCCTCCCTTCTGCTGTCGGCCCTCATGATCACTCACCTGTCAGCCGGCAGAAAGATTAACAGTTAGTCATACTATTTGGTTGAAATACTTTCAGACTATGGTTTTATTTTAATTATTCACATAAGTGAACATTTAGACAAAAAAAATTACTATGAAATTTTCCCAGCATTTTCTAGAATTTTCCTAAAAGCAAAAATGTTTTTCTCTCTAAATATGAGATCAAAAGCTCCGAGCTTTTAAACACATCCCATGAGTCTAACTACTTCCTGGCAGAGATATCAAGAAGTTGTATGTTGAGAAACCATTCCCACCAGAAAAAGAGTGCGTATCTTTAATCCCAACACTCAAGAGGCAGAGTTTCAGGCCATCCAGAGTACCACAGTGAGGTTCTGTCTTAAGACAGACGGACAGATAAGCAAGACAGAAGACTATTCCCAAGGTATGGAATATTGCCCAAAAGACTACCAAGACCTGTTTCCTCTGTCAGTGTTCTCTGAAATACAAAGACGCAGCAATAGGGATCCATCTGCAAAGCAAGGTAAATGGGGTCACTAGGAACCAATGGGCTGGTATATTGATCGTGAATTTCCCAGCCTCCAAAATTTAGGGAAATAACTTTTTCTTGCTCAAGATGCTGAATGTATTTGTGTTATAACAACTCAAACTGACTACAAAGCTGTATACTAATTATAACATGGAGGCCTACATTAAGAAGGATCCAACAGTGGAATTTAAGCCAAAAAGACTGTATTTGTCAGTTATCCATTTATTCCCTCTGAGCTTCACAGTTCCTCTCCAGGCTGGTCAAGTGACAGCATCTCTTCTTGTTAACTGAAGCAGCATTATTACAGACAGCTCTGAAGGCCACTGCAAAGGAAAAGATGCTGCTCTTCAGTTCACAAGCACTTTGGTTCTCTTCCTCTTGGTCCTCTGGCTTGGTAGGCAACAAGGCCTGAGAGTGTTGGGGAAAGGAGACAAACCTGTTGGTACTAATGCTATCCTAATGTGAGAACAACTTAACACTGGATTTCAGAGGCACACCTGTGAGCAGATTCCTTCATACCTAATCTCCCTTGCATCTATGTGAGAAGCTTCCCTCAATGGATCTCCCATATTGGAGTGGCAAGTTTTTCTTGCCAATCCTGGCATGGTTGCTAGTTACCAACCCTCATCTATATGCTACATCTGAGAAGTGTCCTGCTTGTTAGCACCTGGGCTTTCTAACCACCTCGCATCACTGTTACCTGAGCAGGAGACATCCGGCTTCTCTCTCCATCTCAAACCAAGCCAACTAGAGACCAGCCCTAATCTAAAACAATCCTAGAAGTTCCCTTCAGTGCAATTTGTCCCAACTGCTGTTTCTTCAACAATGTCCATCCCAGTAGTAGGACAGGCCTACCTCCTAAATGCAGTCTCTTGGTCTGAAGATATTCCTTCAAGTTCTCCCCATCCCTTTATTCATTATCTCTGGTTACCAGAAACACAGATCTCCTCACTGAAACTCTGTTATTGGTTCTTCAGTAGGCCCTGACCAATGTGGGTGCAGAGAGGTACAATAATGGAAATAATCAGAGAGATGGCTAGATTATCAGAGAGGGTATATTCAATATCTTTAGCATCAAAATCCTGTAGCAGAAGCAGGAGATTCTAACAGTTTTTCTAAGAAAGCACTTCTTTACCTACACAAATATTAGCAGTGGGAAAATCTCTAGAAACAAAAGATAATCCATGAATATGAATTTCATCATGTAACCACAACTATTTATACATACCAAGTAATTCTGAATTGAAGCAATGTTGACAGCTGACTTCCTCCACTGCCTCTGATAGACAAGGTCAGTATCCAGGCCGTAGGTGTGAGCCAAAGACAAGGCTTCCTCATATTCTTCACTTTCAATCTTTGTCAAGGAAACAGACATGAATTACCCATGAGGCCATTCTGATGAGAGGAAGAATCAAGACACTCATCCGGGCTGTGCAACAAGTTATGAACACACATGCAGAGTGTCAGCAGAAGCCCACAGACATTCTGAGAAGCAGCTAAAGCAGGAATTCCTTTAGCACTTTAACAAATATGATGAAAAGCTCTGGCTTATACATTCAAATGGTGGCAAAACCTGAGACTAGAGGCAGACTGCAGTCTGGCTCAAGTCAATGCTCATTCAAAATACTGCAGAGCATAGCAAATAGCCCTAAGAGGAGTGTGGGCCACACAGGCTTAGAAACCAGATGCTAAAGTCTTCTCTCACCATCTGTAGTCTAGGAAAGATGGTACTTAGTACACAAAAGAGGGACAGCTGAAGGCACACAGCAGGTAGCCAAAGCCTCAGGCTAGGAGCAACAGGATGGCTCAGTGGGTAAAGGTCCTCGATGCCAAGCCAGACGACCTGGATTTAATCACTCATAGAAGGAGAGAACTGACTCCTGCAAGTTTCCCTCTGGCCTTCAAGCAAGCACCATGGAACATACTAAAAAACACACACACGCACACCCACATGCATGCACTCATACGTGTTCACAACACACACATATATCAGAGGCCAAAGCTGGATAAACATCTTCTTCAATTGCTTTCTATCTTATATACCAAGGCAAGGTCTCTCACTTGAACTTGGAGCCCACTGATTTGGCTAGTCCAGCTAACTAGCTCCTTTTGGGGATTCCAGTCTCTGCTTCCAGAGCACTGGAGTTACCACAGCGCTGTGCGCCCACCAGGCATTTAGCTGGGTACTAGCATCTCAGTTCTGGTCCTCACACTTTATCTTCTGATTATCTACCAGACTCTGAGTTCTCTAGCCACTGACTTATAATTACTCAGTTAGAAAAAGGGCATTATTCTAAAAGCTTACAGAACTGTTATTTTTAACATGTCAGAGAGCCAACATGCCCTCTCCTATCTCTTTCCTCACTGAAATAGTAGCAATTGTGCTAGAAAAGCTGGAAGCCGCAGGACCACTCACCTTTCCCTGATAAAGCTCCTCTGGAGTTGTGGAGCGCAGACTCACAAGGCGGTAGTTCTTTGTGATAGTCCGAGGCCGTTTCCGAGGAGGTGCGAACCTCTCCATCTCCGTGACTAAGTAAAGGCCTTGCTTGATGTACCCAAAATAGTGAGCCTTGGCAGAGGTCTCATGATCCGAGTCAGAATCCGCTTCCCCTTCATCTTCTTCTCCAGCCCTCATCTCCACTCGAGATCTTTTAGGGGCAAGTTTAATTTCACACTAAATTGAAAAGGGAGATATAAAATTAATGATAAGAAACTAGAGACAGATTTTTTTAAAAGCTAATGAAAAAAGTATTTTAATTATACTCTGGCTTGATTCATTACCTGTCATTCACAATGGATCCAAAGGAAACAAAGCAAATCAAAGACCTAAGATACATACATCCATGTGGCTTCCAAACTGCTAAAGCTGAAGCCAATTTATTAATAATAGGCCATTCGTGTACATGTCTGCAGTTATTGTGCAGAAATAAAAAGGGTGAGAATGTGAATCTCTAACTATTAATATATCAGTACTTGCTATAGAAAAACAAGAAGACAATTTAGAAAGCAACCTGAAGGTATGTATTTGCCAGGAGAAGGCTTCTGACGTCCCTTTTGGACAGTCTGCAGCTCCACAGGAGGCAAGGCTGAGCCTGGCCCCAAAGAAAGCTTTCATTCAGACTTAGCAGAACTGACTTGGCTTTAAACTGTGGTTTTCTGTAAGGGAGATCTTTGACTAGATGACAGACTTCAGACTAACAAATACCTGTCACTGTACCCTGCAGAAGTAAAGCTACATAGGACTGTACTCTTGGAAGACTTAAATAAGAACTCGAAATGACTAAACACAGCTATAAAGAAACAGCCTCTAATTTCAACTCTTTTATCGTGATAAAAGTTTTTTCTGAAAGAAGAAAAAAAAAATGTTGGTTGCCATACTTTCAGTGAATACTAATATAAACATTAAGTAGTTCCTAACCAGGAAGTAATGACATTCTACACTTTCAAATGGCTCATCTAGAAGATAAAAAAAGTAAGAAAAATCGATCAAGCTCAGCAAAGACGAAATGTTTTAAAGGAAACAAAATAGCTATAAATGTTTTGATTCTCTTAGCAATATAATACTTTCAATTCGTGGATGATGGGATTTTTCATATTATACTTAATACTTTATTTCAAAAACAGACATATGTTTAAACACAGAACTACAGCACATATACAAATAAAAAGCCAGACAGACAGATTTTAATGCGATGCGCGTTCACTCTCACCTCCAAACTTAAGAAGCCCCCATCATGGGTGGCAGTGACCTGGGGGGAGGGCTCAAACCACTCGCAGGATTTTCCCAGTAAATTCTTCAAACTTTTCGCTGATGAAACAGTTAGTGCACCAGAGCACCGAGCCAGGGTCACTGCGCCATCTGCCCACCAATTGACATCAATCAATGGATAAAAGGACTCTTTATCTAATAGGAAAAGAAAATTCAAATACATTTGCAGAAGTGATTTAAAAGCAAAATATTTAATGTGATATTTTAAAATCCAAGTTATTTTATATTTGAGGGCATCAAAGATGCTTTAAAATAGAGAAAAAATAAAACTAAACCCATCATTCAAATTCTTACTCAGGTAAAGATAGAAAAGGCACAGCAATTCAAGGTCTGCCTAAGCAGCAACAACCAGCCAAATCTATGAAGGGAGAAAAGCAAGCCAATTAAGGTCCTCTTCCTCAAAACAATGACACACAGCTGACAAACGGAGCTCACTGTTGGGAGCTTTGGCTTAGCATCTGTAAGACTCTGGGTCTGAACTCAAACACGGAGGAGGAAAGTTATGAAAGACATAATGATAGGGGTGGTGAGATGCCTCAGCAGCTAAGAGCACAGCCTACTCTTTCAGAGGACCCACAAGGCCCAGCACGGACATGGCAGCTCATACCTGCGGACATGGCAGTTCATACCTGCGGACATGGCAGCTTATACCTGCCTGTAACTTCCACCCTCAAACAGACATATATGCAGGCAAAACAGCACTGCACATAAAATAAAATAAAATAAAATAAAATACATTGAAAAACTTAAAATAAAAACATAATTATATACCCAAGAAAGAGATATGTAATGAGTTTCAGAATAGTAAGCTGAAATTTAGATGTGAATAAATCTCACATATACAAATAAATTATAAAAGCTCTTAGAAAATGTACTAGGTCATTTTCAAACAGATACTTAGTAATTAAAAATAGATAGTATTTAAAAAATGACAGCTTTCCAGGGTTGATATGCTCCTAAACATTTAACTAACAGAGAAAAAACTCTAGACAAACAAAGAATTTTTAGGCTCAAATGAATTATGGTTCACCAAACTGAGGTATATAAAGGGAAATGTCAAGATATTTTGTTATAATTTCATTGCACTTTTTCTTAAACAGTAGTTATCCAGAATGGATATGATACAGTTTAATGATGCCACTCATAGTAAATCATAGAATTAAAAGCATGTGTAAACTCAAAAGGAAAAGACGTTTAAACTTAGTTAGACTGAAAACGACTTATCATTACAATTAAAAAGAAGAGACCCTAACCTATTTCTTTAAATAGAAACCTTGGGCAATTTGTTTAAATCCTGAGTTTCTAGACACATGCCTGCCTGCACCTGGGACTTATGTTCCAGCAATTGGAGGAACAAATGCCACATCCAGGCATGGATTAAAAAAGAAACAAGGAAACAAGGACACATGGCTACAACATCCAAGCACCCTGGAAAACAAAACATAAAGCACTCATGAGACAAAAAGCAGAGGGAGGGAAACTCCCATCCATCCTAGTACAGCAGAACACATCCTAGACACAGGGAGAGAGATGACCATCCATCCAAGTACAGCAGAACACATCCTAGACACAGGGAGGGAGATGAGCATCCATCCAAGTACAGCAGAACACATCCTAGACACAGGGAGGGAGATGAGCATCCATCCAAGTACAGCAGAGCACATCCTAGACACAGGGAGGGAGATGAGCATCCATCCAAGTAC
>NC_034596.1:11956732-11958540 GCF_900095145.1 Mus pahari | reverse complement strand
CATCCATCCAAGTACAGCAGAGCACATCCTAGACACAGGGAGGGAGATGAGCATAAGCACAGACGCAGTAAGAATCCCTCAAAAAATGAATCCAGAACCAGTTGCTCCATGACACAGCTCTACTCAAGATGCTAAAGCTAAAAAGCAAACTACTAAAAGTTCCAAGAGGAGAAACTTCACTCTCAAAGTCAAAACAGAAACCTCATGCCCAACCTTTCAGCAGAAAAACAGAAAGAATGGAATAACAGGGTATGTGAGGCCCTGGAGGTAAGTAACTGTCAACCATGGCGCCAATGAAGTCATCTTTTCAAAAATCAATAGAGAAGTGAAGGCACTTCACAGTGAAAAACGTCCTAGCTTCCAAGCCAGCATTGCAGAAGGAACTTAATGGGCACCTACACACATGGGCAGTCTTAATCCTAAGAGCACAGGAAAGAAAAAAATTTTACGAGAGGAAGGGAAGAACAAACGAGAAAGAATCAACCATGCCTAACCCAGTAAACCCCGGAAATGAACAAGGGTTGAACAAAAAAAACAAAAACAAAAAAACAAAAACAAAAACAAAAACCTAACTGAACCAACCAGATAAACAACAACAAAAATTACACAAAACAGCACACTCTATTAATAACAACACTAAAAATAAACTGCCTTAAGTTCCCAATCAAAAACTCAGTAGCTGACTGGACTAATAACCAAGAGGCATCATTTGGTTGTCTACAAGACATATGTCACTGGCACAGCCACACAGACTAGTATTAAAAGGTTGAAAGTTAATATAATATAAAACAAGCAACCGTAACTAGATCCATATCTGATAAATCCAAAATTAGTCAAAGAGATCTTTAAAAGGGTATTACATACTAATAAAAGGAATAATCTATGCAAAATATATAACAATTATAAGTACATAAACTAAACATCAGTGAACACATTTCATAAATAAAACTGCTAGACAATAAACAGATGAGAAAGCTAGAGATTCAACAGTATACCACTTTAACACCTGACTCTAATCAACAGACAGATCACCCAGACACACCCCTTCAAAACAATCACAGCATAAACTTGAGAGCCAACCTTCACCATACCAAACAGACTAAAGAGACGTCCCATTGTATTCTACCTAATGGCTTTGGAGCATGCATTCCTCATAGTAGCTCATAGAGCTTTCTTAGAAATAGATTCCATTTTAGGCCATAAAACAAATTTTACCAAAAGGAAAAAAAATAACAATCATCTCTTTGTTGTAAAGGTAGAATTCAACACCAAGAGAAAACACAGAAACTACAAAATCTACTGAGACTGGACATTCCTGAAGGACTGGCATGAAACTAAAGAAATTAGAAAGGAATTTTTCTTTAATTCCTAGAATCACACAAAAACGAAAGCACAACTTTTCAGAATCTTTGGGACCCAGCACAGATGGACTTATTAAAAGGAAGGCTTAAAAAAGTAAAGGCAGAAACGGAAGAGACTGGAGAACTACCATGGACTGAGGAGTGTGGATAAAGGCAGTGGACAGTCCTAAATGTGCTCCTGAGAAAAAAAATGGCCATTAGTGAAAACCCAGGCGGATTTGGAGTTGATTTGTATTATCATGTCAAGGTTAATTGCCCAATTTTGGAAAATGTTCTTTTGTTATATAAAGGTATGTAGGAGAAGCTGGTTGAAGTGTTTCTGGGAACTTCCTATTCTTATAACTAAGTCCTCTGTAAGTCTAAAATTACCTCAAAACAAATCCATCGCTGGTGTCTGATGAAGCTTAGCATAGTGTTTGGTTTTTAAGATGCACATTCAAGCATTCC
>NC_034596.1:11934150-11956512 GCF_900095145.1 Mus pahari | reverse complement strand
AAAAAAAAAAAAAAGGAAGGCTTATAGCTATGGGCCTTTATATTGAAAACTCAGAGTGACCTCAAGTAAACAGTGCAGCAGATCAATGTCTGGGGGGGGGGGGGGGGGAGGGGGAATACAAAATCAGCAAACTAAGAGTTAACAACAATGTAGAATTAATGAATTTCAGACTAAAAGTACAATACAAGAATCAAAGAAACAAGAGTTGGTTCTTTGAAAACAAAAAATTGGCAAGCCCTTAGCCAAATTAACTAAAAGAAGGACCTGCTTAGACCCAAGCAATAACTCTAGAACTAACGAGATGGACATTCCGGCAGGCACCACCGAAATCCAGAAAAGTACCACAGAGTATGTTCAAAACCTGTACTGCACAAAGGTGGAAAGATGAGAAGAAATGGATAAATTCCCAAACTCATATGACTTGTTAATGCTAAATCAAAAGGGTGGAAGCATTTGCAGCAAGCCTACACTGCACAAGAAGAGTGAAGCAATAATGAGTCTAACAACATCAAACGCACCAGCACAGGGCAGGAAGAAATCACTGCCAGACTCCACCAGACCTTAGACACCATCGTTCCTCCAAATAGTCCAGAATACTGAAAGGAGCCGGACAGGGGCAGATGTGTCCCAGAACGCCAGAATTAGCCTAATAATAAACTAGAGGAGGGATCGACAAAAGAGAAAACTATTCTTTTTTTCTAAAGTTCTTAATAAAGTACTTACAAACCAAATTTAACAGACATGAAAAAGATCGAATACCCAAGGCTAAATAAATAAAGGATCTCTCATTTTTTATTTTGTTTTAATCTACTAAAAAGTACTTTCAATTGACAGTAAATCTTGATTCCCCCCAATCCTCATTCCCCAAAAGAGATATCTGTTTATTTTTAAAAAACAAATTATTTCAAATATAGAAATGTATAAAAATTTTGAAGAGAAAGACCTATAACACTACAAAACAAACAAACAAAAACCATAAAAGGAAAAATAAAAACAAAACAAAGTGTTTGATCTGCTGCCTGGCTAAGATTCCATGGTTGACTCAGAGTGAAACAAGAGATTCTTTATATCTAAAGAACACTTAGGGGCAGGGGTAGGGTACAGGGAACTTTCGGGACAGCATTTGAAATGTAAACAAAGAAAATATCTAATAAAAAAAAACACTTAGGCAGTAAGAGAACTCCTATAAAGCTGTAATAATGTTTCTTATACCCTACTCACCTTTTACTTTCTTTCTCTTTTCAGGAGACAACCTCCAATCAGGATTAAGTTCATCATAGCCTGGCTAAATAAAAAGATAGATACATAATTGTATGAGTCAAACATGTTTAAAAAAAAAACTATGAAAAACTCACCAAGACCTATGAAATTTTACAATTAAAAAAAAAAATACAGACATGATAGTCTGTTTCCCTTGATCTGTATTCCAATGCAAGGCTCCCTCAGCCTAAGGGTTTGGGGAAACAAACGACACTGGACTTAATGGTCGCAGACAGGAACAAGACTCAACATGAATACAAAAGATAGGGCAGGCATAGTGTTGATAACTGATACAAATGAAAGCTCACTACCATGTTTCTTCTACATCCACACCCCACATTAGAGAGTAGTGTCTATTTTGCTGTAAGCAAACACTGGCCTGGGTCTGCTCCAAGTCCCCTGTACACTATGCACATACACTGAGAGGAGTAGCACTTAAGAAGCTCACGACCTACAAGAAGCACACCTAGGCCTTAGTACCACGTGCATATACTCTAAGGAGCAGCCTTCCTGCCCCTTCCTTTTGTATCTGTTGGAGCTCAGAATATATCACCTTAGGCTGGTGTCTTTGAACTGATGGATACTAATGCATCTCCAGCCTTCTCTGCCCTCTTACCCCCAGCTTCTAATACTCCCCAAAAGCAAGTCATAGGAACCAGAATTCCCCTCCCACAGGACGTGGCAGAAATTAGATTTCCTACTCCTAAGCAAGTCATGCAGTCAATAAGGCTCTTCACCTACAAAGATTCTCTTTCCATTGGATCTGCCACACACAATGGTGGTGGAGGGTGCCTATAGAAAAGCGACAAAGGATAACAGAGAGAACTGCCGGGTGCCTCATGGTCTATTACTTCTAGATAGCCTCTTTGTCCAAGCACATTTCAGCATGGCTGTCACCCTTATTCCACTCCCACAGTTTCTGGCACCTAATGTTGGGAAGCAGAGGAACTGACCTGCTCTAAGGCTTGAGAATGAGATCCTACAACTAACTACTAACAATAACCAGCCAAAGAAAGAATTAAAATCATACAAACAGCCGGGCAGCAGTGGCACTGAAAAGGATGGGAACCCCCAGGAAGAACCAAGTCAACTAATCCGGACTTTAGGGAGCACTCAGAGACTGCGTCACCAACCAAAGAGCATACGTGGGCTGGACCCTGGCACTATGCAGCATATGTGCACCTCAGGTTCAAGGGCCACCTCAGCGGGAGAGGATGTGCCTAATCTGGCAGAGACTTGATATGCCAGGGTAGGGCATTTAGCATTTTGGATATAAATAAATAAATAAATATTCCCTGACCTTTTTTAACCACTAGAATCAGTCTCAGCCTCCCACAGAACAGAAACAATATTTCCTATATGTACTCATTGTACAAATATTCATCAGTGTCTACTATACAAAGCACATGGTAGAGCTATGAGTGACGTCCACCCAGCGCTGAGTCTCCAAGCGTCCAGAGTTTCGTGAAGCTGAGAAAACAGCTGTGGGTCTACCAAGATTAATCACATAAGCTGCCATCCTCCCACTTGTCCTTCATTGATTCACTATTTAACAAAATTAATCTAACACCTACTCTGTATCAAAGAGAAATAGAATAAAAATGGAAAAGATAAGCTTCTATTTCACTTTCTACACCCACACAGAAGTAAGAGGTCAGAAAGTAATAAAACTTCAAAGAAAAATTAAGACCAAAAACAAGACGTAAAGATATAAACATAACATATGGGAAATGTTTGAAATGAAAATTATTGAAACAATTTTACTCTCTTCTAGACATGAACAAATTCAACACCCAGATTTCCAGCCAGATGGATGCTTCATACTGACAATGAAAGCAAAAGGATTTAATCAACTTAAAACTGGATACAAAGTAAATCAAACCAGGCATTCCCATAACTATCTCTAATCATTAGTCTTCACAGAGAAAATAATCAATCACACAAAGTACATTATAAAAACTAATAAAGCAGCAAAATGCATGAAGAAAGACCCAAGTGAGCTGAATCCACAATTTTGATAAAGGACTGTAAAGGAATGCAGGGCAGAAGTAACACTGTTTTCTTCTCAGACAACAAGTATAAGTTGGCTATATTGCCATATAACCAATTATTAATTCATTCACTGGTCCGACCATTCCTTCCCTAGCATAGCCACAGAGGGAGGCAAAGTGAGAAAACTCCATCTGTCCAAGTCTCTGTCCGAACATGGGACTCCTCTTTACACAAGTCCAGTGATTCTGCACACACATGCTCATCCATCAGGTAAAGGACAGTACTGTGCCCCTCCCTGATGGCTACTACATTTGCACATTTTTAAAGTGTCTGCATAATGAACTGCATGTGATCACATGCCACCGAGCCAGGCTCCAAGGTGCTAGCCCTCCCTTGAGTACAGTAGACTCAGACTCCTCATTTGCTCAAACCTACGTCAGTACTTCTAAATGCAAACACTGTTAGTCAATATTCTAAAAAACAAGATGGAATCTGAATGCCAACACATAGTGATTGCATGTTAATTTCTTTTTGCACTATTTTACATATATTAAAATGGTAATAAAATTACTTTTTACTAAATAAAGTTGTTTTAAGACAAACTGCTCTGTAAGAAGCCAAACCTCAATATGCAAATTTACTTCCAAGAATTCTCCTCCCCAATACTACAATTATAAGCCTCTGTCTCCCCAAGTTTTTCCTTTTAATATTAAAATGTTACCTTTTTCTGTATAATTGTTTTGGCACAGACTGACACCTACCATATTTCTTACCGCAGAGCTAAGCAGAGATTCGACATCATGATTTTATGATGATGTTACCATGGTTATAGAACAAGCTATTCTATTTTACGGAACAGGTGAAGCTAAGCCTTGTTGCATTCACTACAGTGCACCAGATTTTAGTATTACATATGCTAAAATCCCAATATAAAATACACAAGGTACTGTGACCACTTCCCAGGACACAGGTGACTCTGACTTGGTCATCTGGTCACATTTCATAAAAAATGTACCTCGTTCACCTTGTTCTAAGGGGTTTCACATGTCCTCTAGATTTGTGTAACACAGCTAAGCATTTACCAGGGAGAAACCTGGTTGATTATTTACTGTTCTGCCTGGTACATACACACCAACTAGTACTTCAAGAGTAAAGCGCATCTGAGGGGCAATAATGAAACCAGTGTTCAATCCAAAAGGAACTGGGACTTGTCTCGAAGCATTTAAAGACTGTCAGATGATGACGCAATGTAAAACATCACAACCAGGAAGGGGGACTTGGGTCTTCTTAACCTGTCACACAGAAATCTGACCTTTCAAATAACAGAATGCTCCCAAAGTCAGAAGAGTACAAATATTGCAAACATAGAAATAGGATGGGCATGCTGGCTAAGGAGAGAGCATGGGCATCACAGTCAGAGATAGATCCCAATGCCATTCCTACTGCTTACTTG
Source organism: Mus pahari (assembly GCF_900095145.1). Classification (NCBI taxonomy): domain Eukaryota; kingdom Metazoa; phylum Chordata; class Mammalia; order Rodentia; family Muridae; genus Mus; species Mus pahari. The sequence continues at coordinate 11,951,807 of NC_034596.1, read as the reverse complement.
GTGGACAACCAGAACAAAGTTAAGTGCACCAAGTTATCAGTGAGTAAATTTTATAAATGTTTCAGAGCACTATACCCAGACCCTTCATGCTCCCAAGGCCTACAAGTCATAGACAAATATACTGAACATCCAGAGTGTATGAAGAGCAGAAGCCTCAGGTGAATACCTGTGACAGAATGACACTCTACAACACACAGTACAAAGGATTAGATAAGAGCAAGTAGACAGAGCCCAAGGAGCAAACATGTAGTCTGACCAGACTCAGTGCGATGACAGAAAAGCAGAGGGCTTTGCATTTTGACAATAGGATTTCAAAGAAAATAAATAAACAATTTTATCATTGTTTCCAAATCTGAACCAAAATCTCTTTTGAAGCTAAAGCCAGTGGGAGTCTCAGGGGTGGAGAGAATGTCTGTAGCAAACCTCTCAGCAGGCTGAGCACTAGATTTCCAAGGGAGGATGTGGGCATCAAAAGGATGGCAACTGATGCAGGGTTAGGCTTGGTACCTATGGCTCAGCCCTGCTCCCTCAGCAAAGGACATTACAACCTGCACACAGCCCACTTGAGAGCAAACAGGTCTTGGTTTTCAGTTGTGTGAACATAAGACCTTCTTGTTTACTTAGGTATTGAATAGGAACAATGCCAACTAAAGCAGAAGAAAATGGCATGTAATTAAGCATGCAAAGTGTTAATAATAGATACAACACACATGAAAAGAAACTAGCATGTAACTAAACACATATAAACTGTTAACAGAAGACATAACACACATAAGAAGAAATGTGTATGTAACTATGTAAACCCTTACTAATAGAAGCACTACTGTTAAGAGTGAGGAGGCCTCTGTCTGACTCACAGACTGGACACATGCTCAGCCTAAGGCTTGTTTGGGGAGCACTGAGCTGGAGCCATAAGAGTAGATGTCTAACAGCTGGGGCATGACAGCAGCTACCCAACTCCCTTGGCAATGCTGGTGGCATCTGTGGTCCAAAGACTCATTGTTGAACACAAACTGCCAGTTTCAACTCCTCTCTTCCATTTTGGAGAGCTTGTCCTTCCTGACCCATTATTTTACTTAACTATAAATTTAAAGATACAAAGATAAATGCATTTACTCATTCCCAAATTTTAAGATTTTTAAGCAAATTTTAAGTTTTAGTAAGCTCACTATTAAAACCTAACTAGGATCTGGCAAGAGTTGAAGGAGGAAAAATCGTAATCAGAATATATTGTATGAAAAAGAAAAACTATTGTCAATCTTTTTTAAAAAACCTAATTAATAAATAATATTAGAGTGATCAATCGTAATGGTTTTTGCTCACAAGTAATGATGAGCCCATGTCATAAGGAGTTCAAGAAGCAAAGGAGGCCCTTCAGAATCTCAACAAACATCAAGAGCACACTGATCAACTCGACCATTAATAGTGAATGCACTATATTTGAGATTGTCGATGGAATACTAGGGGTACTTCAGAAGTTGATCAATATTTCTATTATGTGACAGAATATAATGTAAGGAAATAGAAAGCTAAGGTGACCTCACTGTTCAAAATCTCACCATTAAAAAAGATACTTCCAAATATGGAGAGCTCATGAGCCTCCCAGGTAAAAGAAGTGAACACTTTACTACCACACAAAGCTAGGGAAAACGTGCTGCATTTGGAGACCTTCTAAATAATGCAGACAAACAGGAAGCAGAAACCACAGGTCATATGTGTTAATCAGATTAAGCCATACCCCCACTACCAGTCAGTTCGCGGCAGCCTAATGGAGATTCTGTGTCTAACACACACAGCTAAAGCATTGAGCCCCCATAAGGGGCAATCACTTCTTAGCTACGGTTTCAGAACATTACAAAGAATGTGCCCTATTAATCCATCTCCTGGGCTTTCTGCTCAGAAGCATCTCTTCACATGAGTGAGAGAGAGTGTGGTCGGCATGTGAACTCCACATTAAACTGAAGGGATGGTCAGTAGGAGTGGTGGGAAACCTTAAAGTTACATGCTGATAAGATAGTAATAAAGTAGTCAACAGTCAGCATGATGGCTCATGCCTATAGCAAACAGCTAAAGCAATCACTAATGGTTCAAGTCCAGCCTGCTCTACCCAGTGTCCACCAGGCCCATCAGGACTACACAGGAAAGCTGTCATAAAAATACAAAATACTAGGGCCTGCACAGGTGGCTCAGCTGTTTTGAGAGCACTTGTCACTCATGCAGAGGACCCGGGTTCCCAGCACCCACATGGTGGCTCCTCTCCATCCCTAACTCCAGCTCCAGGAACTCCAAATACCCCCGTTCACCCTCTGTGGGTACCCAGTGCACACAGTGCATACTCATATAAGCAGTTAGAAAAATGCTCATACACATAAAAGAAAATGACTATATCTAAAGAACATGAATACACTTTAAAGAACAATAATAATAATAAATCTCTACTCGTCACGGCTCCCCATTTTCCCCTTATAAATTTAAATTATAACTTTAATCTATAATTCCATTATGAATACAAATTAAAATGGTTGAGTCTACATGTTACTAAAGAACAAAATCAGCTAATTCTTAAAATTTATTATCTCAAGATATTAAAAGATAAAAAAGTCCCATCTTTTTCCATGTCCATTATAGGGACAGAAGCCCACTGCCTTCAGACCTTAAGTATAGCTACACTTACAGGAAGAAAAATAATCCTTTCAGCATTTATGTCCAAAAATTGTTAAAACCTGTTTGGTTTTTTTTTTTTTTTTTTTTTTTGTTTTTTGGTTGGTTGGTTGGTTTGGTTTTGTAGGGGTGTTTGTTTTGTTTGTTTTGGGGTGGTGGTGGTTGTTGTGGTGTTCAAATGTTATAATCTCCATTCTACTTTTACTTTTAGCATTAAAGAACAAAGAGTGCCCTAGAACCTACTTGTTGTGCGGAGTGTACCCCATGACAAGTTGGAATGGACACACAGAATCTGTTCTTTCAGTGGCTTGTCCTTATCGGTTGATATTATAATTTGACTTAAGACTATGATGGGTTTGGAAAGATGAGGATTAAATAACAGCTGTGTAAGTCAGAGAAACATCAACAATATGGAATTACCACTGCCAGTCAAAACCTCAACAGTGACTCTACCAGCAGACGCACCTGCTCATCTTGACGCCAGACTCCTTGTTGCTTCAGAGATGGAATGGCCCAGATGCTCAGCTTCCCTGAGAAGTGAATTGCCGCAAGGAGGTTCCCGTCAGGAGACAGGCTCATCTTGAAGATTCCATCCTGTGTAGGAACAGTGTGTGCAGTAAGCACAAAAGACTTGTGCACAGAAAGAGCTTTCAGAATGAAAATGGTGCTTGGCAAGTTTGCATGTTCCAGGTCATCCTGAGCAGCGGAGGACTGCCAATCTCACCCCAGGCTCTCTGCGCCGCAGCATGAGGGACAGCACCATTGTTCTGGCAGGTTTGACTACTTTACAGTGTTATAGCTTACATTCTACTCCAGACCCACATGTGCCAGAAATGTATTCCCACAGCACTCACCAATATTTCCCAATTTTATAATTCTGCTTCCATAGATTATGAGGTCTTGGAAATATACACCCATACTCGGGAGTAATGATTAAAAGGTATGTGGTTTTTTTTTTTCAAGGTGAAAAAAACACGTTTTTAAAACTGGGACCAAGGTGATTGTACAATTCTATGACTACAATAAGAACCAGCAAATCGCTAAGAAGTGACTATAAGATTTCAATAAAGCTATTTCACAAAGTCATTAGCCCACAGTTGGCTCTACACAACTTCATGTACCTTCCTGCTTACATTAAAATACTTGCTCAAATGTCCATTGGATCTTTTCTTAATTAAGAGAACTAATTAAAGTCTTCTGCTACTGGAATCAATATTTAAAGTAGGGCTTGTACCTTCATTCAAATACTGTAATAAAATTTCCATCTTCCTTAAGACAAGGAACTATTGTGATGTTAAATAGAGTGTTGTACTGAGATTAGTTTAAAACAGCCCACTTTCTTCAGTTGCTCACTGCCTGTATGGAACACTATAAATGAGTGCTTTCTATTACCTACACCCTTCAACTGTACAAGCAATATTAAAATAAAAGTACTGAATACCAGTGAATGCAACCAAAATGTTCTGAATTTCTACATATTCTTAAAGAAAGAAATGTCAAATCAATAAAATGTAATTTCCTAAGTGAATCGCTCTAACATCCCACACATATTTACTGAATATTACATACTGAACAATAACTGCTGCATGTCAGATTCTGTATTTACACTCTGATGGCAACCCTAAACAAAACACAAATTCCTGTCCTCAGGAAGCTTGCCAGATGTTACGGGTCCAACCCTTGGCTAGCATCTGAGACCCTAACTTGACTCCAAGTGGCTGTTCTTTTCAGTTTATCTATTTTAGCCTAGTGTAATTTAGAATAAAAAATATTCTATGGAGAGGGAGAGGAAGGGAGAGAGGAATGGAGGGGAGAGAAGGGAGAAAGGAATCTTTCAAACTGAGTGACAGTCATCCTCAATAAAAGTATGAAGAAAAAAACAGTCGAGAAAAAAACCAAGCCAGTTCCACTCAAAAATATGACTAATTCTAGTTATTACAGTATTAAGGCACATACAGCACAAACAAAGCAAGTCATTTAGAGTCATAAGAGATATAGGCACATTATACCATGACTTTTAAATGAATGTGGAAGTCTGGGGAGAGGACTCAGTGGGGAAAGGTGCTTACCTCACAAATGTAAGGATCTGAGTCTGAACCCCAGAACCCAGCTATAAACCAGGCATGGTAGAATGCATCTGCAATCCCTGGCTCCTGCAGCAAGTTTGGAGACAGGGGCCATAGTCTCTGAAGCTCCTGGGCCAGGTGACCTGGCTTACACAGTGGTGAATAACGAGATCCTTTCATAAAACAAGGCAGAAGACAAGAACTGCCAGCCGCTGTTGTCCTCTGACTTCTTTGTATGACTTCTTTGTATGACTTCTTTGTATGAGCATGGAACGAGCACAGGAACATGTGCACATACAAACGTGCACATACAGGTGCACATCTTATAAATAACATCATGCATACCTACCAACAAAACAAACTGAAATCCAGCTACTAACAACTGTTCCTATTGTTAACACAAAGAAATTAAGAGATCACAACAGCTACCATCACACATCAACTGAGTGTCTGCAACGTGACAGTCACTGACTTAAAGTCTGACAAGTAAACATGAAAAAAAAAGAAAAGAAAAGAACCAAATAGCAGCTGGATGGTTACACGGAAAAGGGCAGATAATTTTAAAACATTCATAACTATAAGAAAGGTTCTGTTTATTTTTCATTTGTGAAACAGATCTTACTTTCTAGTCCAAGGTGGGGCTATAACACTTAACAATCCTCTTGCCTCAGAATACATCTTAAAAAAATATATAACTGGTGTCAAACAGTTGTGATATCTATAACAGTTATTTTATATAAGGGTAGAGTAGATCATCCCTCCACTGTAACTTGTGGTCTTGGCTCCTCTTGAGTACAACACACTTTGCTTTCTATTTCTTCAATTTTCCAGCAAATGCTTTCCTCCACAGTCAGAGAAGTCAAAAATACCATCTATCAAAGTTCTTCTAAGAACAAACCTGAATCTGGCTAAGTGTGCTGGGCAGGCCACTTGTCTTGAGGTCTCAACTTCTTAATCAAGAAAACAGACATTATCACAGCAATCATAGGGCTTCCTGTGAGATCATGTGAAATGACCTGCTAGTTAGACTTTGTTCTCAATAGGAAGAAATCCTTAGGTTCTCCTTAAGCCCCAACAGCTCTGAAATTATAGCACTAAAAATCTACAGGCTACAAACAGAAATGTCTAGGTGCAAATAAGATACACACATAACACTCAGATGTTTTCTGGGAAGCACTAGGTTTACAATACTAAATGCAAAATGTGTTTTCTCAGAGCCCAGACAAGTTAAGGATTTGGGGACAGTGTGTCGAAATGCAGGATCAAAATACAATGAAATTAATTGCTTGCTTCTCTCTGCATTGCTCGCTCACAGAGGATCCTGACAGAATGAACAAGAGAAAACTCCACCTGATAAGAATAAGCAGTAGCAGGAGCAGAAACAGCACACAACTGGGCTCCAGGTTGTGTAAGCATAAAGAGAAATGGTCTCTTCGCTCTCTTGGTATGAACCATACAAACTCACACCTTCTAAGAAATCAAATCAGCTGACACATATATCTAATATGAACCAGAGATGGCACAGCAAAGAATCAAAACTATCAATCCCCTAGATAGGCCATATTCCAAATACTGCTATAATTATATCACATGAAACATAAGGACATGGAAATTATAATCTGGAAAGCCAAATCCCAGTGCCTGTGGGTTCTCTAGCTGCTGGAGCCATTGGTGTGTCCCAATGGCAGCACAGCTACTCCTGGCAGCCGGTCACACTCGATCCCAACACTGGAGCACCCAGCCTCTCCTTCCCCTCTGGGAACTCCCTCTCTTCAAGGTTCAAACCAAACTGTGCCAAGGGCCGATGCTTCCTCTGCTGTACTTCAGCTGGTGGTAGTGTGGTAGTGCTTTGCCCTGCTTCTGGGTCTGCCCCCATCACACTGTGGGCTTTGAGGAAATGTCCTGTACATTACCCACCTTGAAAATGGGATACTAAAGCTCTGCACTCTCTATTATGTATAGTCAGCAGGACAAAAGTAACCACAGCTGAGAACCCTTGTTGAAGGTATAGGGCAGTATTTAGAACTCACTACAGAGAAAGGAAAGCAAAGGAGAAAGGGAAGCGATATCCCTGAACACCAGCATGGTGCTACAAACACCAACAGGCAGCACAGCACATTAGGAAAACAAACTTCAAGGCAGAAGCCAACTCATTTAGTCTCACATATGCTTCTTTGTCTGCAAATTGAAGGCAACTCCAGGAAATAAGTAGAGAGTGCCAACTAGAAACTCGTATAAATGTGCAGAGGATCAAAGATAAGAGATCCTGTAGACACAGGGGCACTGTTACTGTTCAAACCTACAGAGTGAAGGTCATATCCAAAATACACGTATCCAGAATACATACTGTGCAGAATGAATGAATTTCAATGGCAAGAAATAATTAAAACTTAAAATATACTGGATACTAGCGTAGCAACAGAACTCTTGTTACATTCTTCCAAGACAAGAGTAAGATTTGAGCCGGGCATGGTGGCGCATGCCTTTAATCCCAGCACTCAGGAGGCAGAGGTAGGCGGATTTCTGAGTTTGAGGCCAGCCTGGTCTACAAAGTGAATTTCAGGACAGCCAGGGCTATACAGAGAAACCCTGTCTCAGGGAAAAAAAAAAAAGTAAGATTTAATGTTTCATACAGATGGAGGAGAGACAATGTACCCACCTCCCTCAGAGGCACCTACTATGTGGAACACCTATATACATTCAGTGGCACTGCCAAGGCCTCTGTCCTGCAGCCAGATTGTTCCTACCAACGAAGACCAGCATGGCTTGTTTCCTACTGGGCAGTCAGTAACCTCACACCTGAGAGGGAATTTCTTAATTTTACGACACACAGAGATCTGTATGGATGAGACTAAAAACTTCATACAATTTTTGAAGAAATCAGTAGAGATAGATTGTGATCTATCTATCACTAGGTTTGTTTTAGTGAAAGGTTTGTTCAGACTAGATATTCATCCTCCAAGAGAACCATTTATATTCTGTTGTTTTAAGATTAATACATACTAAATACACACATTTTCAAGAAATTTCTCTATAAATACTTACTACTACATACACCCAGGAGAAGATCTAGAAATCGTTCAAGGTTTATGATGGTTCCTTTGACTGTCCCCTTGATCAGATAAAGAAGTGCAAGGCTATTCCAGACGGGATTAGCTCACAGGGGCTCCAACTTATTAAATGGTCTGATCTATAGACAGATCCAGTTTCAGAATTAGAAGAAGTGGAACTGTAGAAGGTGAAGACTGGCTGGAGGAAGCACACTGCACCTCTTTTGGATTCTGCCCTACCCTGCCCTTCCCCACTGTGAAGTAAGCTACTCCACCCCAGTCTCCTAGCAGCCCTGAGTAAACAATCACGCTCTGCAAGCTCCCTTTACCCTGATGGATGTAACTTCTGAATCCAGGAGCTTGTCTGCCCCTGCTGCGTGCCTGAACACATGCCTGACTAATGCAAGCATCACTCACTCACTTCATCCCTGAAGAACTCTGCTGGAAGAGTTTGAAAAGCAAAGGTAAGCAAATTCACGTTACCTGTTCTTGTCCCTGGCGAGTGTAGAGCATGACACTTAGCAGCTTTAATAATCCCAGTGTCTTTGGCACCTACAAAGTTAAGATACATCATATAAAGAATGATTAATGGAATGCTTTTTATTATCTAAGATCCTTTTATCAAGAAATAAAAAGCACAGCAAATTGAGTAATTTTAACTAAGTAAGAGGCACACCAGTGGGGCTGAAGATGCGACTCAGTGAAGACACAAACACTGCATGTGTGAGACTAGCCTCTTACACATCCAATGTAATAGAAAGTGAATGCAGCTTCAACATGGTACCAAGTCCAAACGTCAAGGTAGTAAATTAGCTTAAAATAATAATAATTATAATGAGAGAGAGAGAGAGAGAGAGAGAGAGAGAGAGAGAGAGAGAGAGAGAGAGAGAGAGACCGTAAGTCTGTAACCCCGGTACCCAGGAGGCAGAGGCAAGTGGGTCTCTGTAAAAGCCACATGTGCAGAGGTTCTTGATATTCTGATGGGCAGGAGAATCTACCAAGTGGTGAAGGCTTACGAGATAAGCACCATCAAACACTGTAGGCAAATAACAGGTCTAACGCAGCTTAGGTAAACCAGAATCACTGCATGTTTTCAACTGAGGCTAAGGCTGACACTATCACCATGAAAAAATTCAAAAGTTCCTATAGGAATGTCATTCATTTGGAACTAGACCTATTCTTTCAAAATCCAGAGGGAAAAATAATACTTAGAAACCAATATTTAAAATAAGAAAAGAGGTGACTCTAATTTTTGGAAGGGAAAAGGTGTTATTGAGAATGTCAAGAATTTGGAGCTGCCATGCCCTGATTTGGGAATTATAAAATAGTGCAACTACTGTGGAAAAGTTTAGTAGATCTTCAAAGCTGAGAAAAAAATGATCATAGGACCTAGCAATTCTTTCCTAGGTCACTGCATGTTTTAAAACAACTGATTTTGCACTGTAAGAATTTGATCCCAATATTGTAATAAGCAAAAAGGAAGCTAAATTTGGTGGCTCATCCCCACTGTACTCAGGACTACCATAGAACTATCATGAGTTTGATGCCACCCTACACTACATACCAAGTACTATGCTAGCCTAAGCTAAGTAGGACACCATGTCTCAAAAGCTCAAAACAAGGCGATGGAGCCTGAGAAAATGGCTCTGTATTTAAAGTATTTAATTAAAAAGTTTACTACGATTGCAGAGGACCCAACTTCAGTTTCCGCAATCCACACAGTAGCACACACTCACGACTCCAGTTCCTGGGGTTATAATACCCTCTTCTGGCCTCCATAGGCACTGCACATACTTATATCTGGTGGATATAAACTTACACAGACAGACACACATACATATATATATAAATTATCTGAGAGCAACAGGGCTCACTATGCAGTAAAGTTAACAATGGTGCTTCCAATGCTTTTAAAGAGCTAAAGATACCAGTGATGACCTAGCTACAAATCTCCCAATATCTCCTTCAAAAACAATAGAGTACAGGAGAAGGAAAACAATGTAAATGAGAATCACACAACCAGTTTAGCAGGAATGCTAATACTACTAATAATAATAACTTTTAAAATAATTTTACATAAAAAGAGAAAAATTGTTGAATCCCAGTTGTCATGCCCGTTGTTCCTGCTTGGGGATGAGGAAAGGCAATGGGGAAAGTTGTGCAGGGTCTGAGGAGGACAGCAAGGGACACTGCAAAGAAGGCAAGGCCTATCTAAACACAGCCTGAAATATCAAGTCCATTTAGTGTCTGAAAACACTGAAACAGCACCCATGTCAGTAAGCCATGGGTGACAGGGAAGGGACAGAAGTGTCATTGTGCTTTGAAGGAACACTCTGACAATGTAAAGGGAAGAAGTACATTTTCCAGCATAAGTCATAAGGATGGAAGACAGAGAAGGAAGTCCAGCTCACTTCAAGGCAAGTGAGAAAGACCCGACCTGCAGAGCCCAGAGCCCTTGCTACCTACAAGCATCTACAGAGCTCTGGACTCCACCCTGCCAACAAACACCAAGCTCAGAGTTTGGAAAGCATTCCAATATCATTACAATGAACTAGAGAAAGACTCATAAATATCTTGTAGGCAATCAGAGGCACACACAACTCAACAAATTCTATAAAGCTAGGGGAAAAGAGAATCAAAAGACAAAAATTCACATACATAAATGAGGGTAGATTGCCCCTGGGAAAACAACCAAGAAACCTAAGTAAAAAATAACGCTTTACGTAGAACTTAATGAGCTTAAACAAGAATTTAAGGACACAGGAAAATCTTTTTAATGGCCTTAAAACTTAAAGCACAATAACTAAAAACAAAAGTTGATAAAAATTTAAGGAAAGAAACTAACAAAACATTAACAGCAAAGAGCATCACCATGTCTGTAATCTTGGTGCCTGGGAGGAAAAGGCAGGATGAGATGTGTGAGCTACTGACAAGAATGGAAAGGCAAACCAGCAAAGGGGGCAAATGGGGAGGACAGAGGAGAAGGTGTTGGCCAGCAGCAGCAAGAGAGGAAGGCCAGGCGCACAAGTGCCATGCTGGGCAATGGCAGCAAGGGAAGGTCCCACAGACACAGTGCTTGGCAGGCAGGAGAATCTCATAGAAGCATTAACTACAGCCATCTTCTCAGTAAAGGAAGATTTCTCAGAGAAACAAAATGCTCAAAACACCTACATTGTTTGCATGGGAGAATATGAATTAGTGCAAGGACCATGAGCCATAACAAAACTTCAGTGGGCTTTTGTTCACTTTTCCATTCAATTCCACTATCTAAATTCTGATCTTAAAACTCCAAGGAAACAGCAATAATCACCATGTGTATTGTCTGAAGAAACTGCCTTCACATAGATTGTGTCACAAATACACAAATGGCAAAAAGGGGGCTAGAATTTCAACATCAGACTTTTGACTCCTAAGCCCATACCTGTTCTGACTGGGCACTGTTATAGTCTACTGAACTCACCTGTCGAGCTCGCTACATTAGTATCTTTATACTCCTAATACTTGGAGCAACAACTCAATGTTGAGCTATCAATAGGCAAAGCCATGTCACATAAAGAACAGTACCATTCATCTGGAAACATTGATTAATATATATGTATGTATGTATACACACATATACATACATACATACATACATACATACATACATACATATTAAATTTTGCAGTCTCTTTTATAACCTGCCAGACTATAAAAGGCAGGTTATAAAAGGGAGATTGGAATATATGTGTGATCAAAAATTTTCCAATCAATCCCTGCTTACACACTAGCAACCTTCACAAGCACTAAGAGAGGAAGCTCTAAGTGCAGCGCCCAGCACCTGATGAGAGAGACAAACGTTACAACCTCACAGCACCCTGAGGTGAGAAAGGCTCTCTGGAAGGACTGTAAGATTAGCTGCAAGACACATTTAAAAGCTACTAATGGAATCCAAATACATTTGCAGCATTTCAGGAAGTCAATCATACAGCAGGGCATTCAATCTGCAATTCAATATTTTTCTTCACTTAGTCAGTGGACAAGCAATTTTCCCCTAAGAGTAGCAAATATCAAAGCCCCTTGGGCTTGAGAAAGGAGGACTGTACACAGCAGATTGCTTTCCAAAAAGCACTGTGTTCAGAAAGAAGCCCACGAGAACCGAAAGGAGGCCAGGGGGAAGGTCTGCTGCCGGCAGTAGCACTCAGACAACTGCCCTCTGCAGAGCTTGTCTGAACAGAGCCCGTCAATGCTGCTGGAATCACAGAGCTCTGTCCTAGACTCACATCTGGACAAATTTCAAACTACAGAAAAGACAAGGTGATCATATGATGAAACTCCACATCTCTCGCTGCACCGCCCAGTGCTGCTACGTGAGTTTACTTTTCTGAATCTGCAAATGCTATCTTTAAATTTATAACTTGAACCATCTGAAAAAGAAAAGCCATGAGAATCATACTTGTTTGGGCAAATTTGAGTGATTTTTCCAAGATCTGCTTGATTTAACTCACATAAATCTAAAAAGTTACAAACGTCAAAAAAAAAAAAAAAAAAACAGAGCTAATAAATTCTTACAAACATGAAATAATGTGTCTATCCTTTCAAAACATAAAATAAAATGTCCACTATGTATGATGACTCCCTATATCATTCTTGTCTGGGGCAGATAAAGATAACAGTCACACTGTCATAAATCAGATATGCAGATCACCTAATATAACAGAGGGGAGTTACTGTAAGGAACCCAGGGGATCAGATCTCTGCCTGCCTTCAGTTGTCGCTCCATTCCACCTTACAGCCCAGGGCTGAGAAAGGCAGGTGCTAACATAACCTGCCCTCTCACTAGGTTCTGAAGAGAGCATACTCTGGTGGGAGAGCAGGCACACGGATCATAAGTGGGAGAAAAACACAGTACTCCGTAATGTGAACTGAGAATAGCAGCTGAATTAAGGTTTGGTGCCACATAAAACAGTAAATTGGTATCATTTTTTTAAAGTATTACTTTGCTGGATTAAATCATAATTACATATTTCAATGTAGGTCAATTCTAATAATACTAATGGAAGACTACTATAACTGCCAAAGATTTCCTTTCAAAAGCACTTCCTTGGGAATCTTTTCTTTTTTTTTTTTAAATTATTCAAGAGTCTGTTTATTCTTTTTTTTAATATTTTTATTAGATATTTTCTTCAGGGAATCTTTTCAAAACCAAGCCATTCACTGCTTTACAAGATCATTTTTAGATCAATATATTTTTAGAAAACTAACAAGCCAAATAAAATCACTATAAAAACAAACAACCTAGCATACGGCCTCCCTCACCTTGTGCTTTAGTTTCCTTGTTTCACCCCTCACGCTAAACATGCACAGCCGCTCACTACACAGCAGGCAGACACTAAGTGCAGGGCTATAGCCTTGACCAACTGTTACTTTTGTACAATCCCCCCACGTATATGAGTAGAGGGCAGCCAATGTGATGGGCATAATTAGCAATCAACAGTGATTTCCTATTTATGAACACACCGAATACTACTTACAATCTTCTTTCAAGCTAGGAGTGGTCATGTAGTTAGTCTGATGAATGAAGAAAAATGATGTCACTTTCTGGGATAAGTCTGTGAAAAGTTCCACCTTTAATTCCTTTCTTCCCTTCAAAAAGCCAGCTGTTGATATACTGGGGCCTCAATAAGTCATATTCTATGGATTCTTTTTTTTTTTTTTCTGAGTTTTTGAGACAGGGTTTCTCTGTGTAGCCCTGGCTGTCCTGGAACTCACTCTGTAAACCAGGCTGGCCTCGAACTCAGAAATCCACCTGCCTCTGCTTCCCAAGTGCTGGGATTAAAGGCATGCGCCACCACTGCCCGGCTCTATAGATTCTTTAAACATGGATTGCAACGAGCTGCTTAGAGAAGACACAGCAGGCTTAGCCAGGGATTTTGATGTGGCAAGCAAGCCACAGATATTTTAGGTGTTCCCATATGCTTATATGATTGTCTGATTTTCACACACAGTCTAGCCTACACTACACTACCTTGGATCTGGAAGGCCCCTGGATCCATGTGTTAAATTCTGGATACCAGCAGTGGTACTATTAGGAGGTGGGGCAAGCTCCAGGAGGTGCTGTTCTAGAAAGACATTAGGAAGGCAGATCACTGGAAGCACATCATCCCAAAGAGATATAGGGACCCTGGTAGACACTCATATCAAGTTCATGTTTTCTCTTACACCATCCAACCCCATCATGAGCTACTACCATGCAGAACCAAGCCACCATCAGCTGAAATCTCTACAACTACTGGCCAAAGAAACTTAGTTATTTATGTCAGTGATAAAAAGCTGGTACAAGAAACGTGTGGTACAAAACAGAAGTCCAATACATGAGAAAAAGTGAATGCAGAGGCAGATAAACAGTTCATATAAACATGGAAGCATGTATACCATGTTAGTTAAGAACATGAGCTGGGAATTTCCATGAACTGGCACTCTAAACCTTCATTGTCTGGCTACACAGAGTACAGAGTACTTTCTTACTCTCACTTGCTAACGGGTTAATCAAAGTACCCCCCTGAGGGGCACTGAGGTGAGCTAGCTCAGAGTAAAAGCACTCAGAATAGTCACCAACACAAAACCTGCTTATTAAATGTCAATATCTAAATGAGAAAATGCAAGTAATAAGGCAACAGCTGGACTAGGTTGTTTTTGTTTTCACTTGTTTGTTATTTGTGTGTGCAGTTATACATGTGTGCACACCAGGGTGTACAAGAAGAGATTAGAGGATAACTCTGCAATGAGTTCTCACCTTCCACCTTTGAATGGACTCAGGATGTAGAACTCAGGCTGCCAGGCTTGCAAGACAAGCGTGTACCTGTAGAACCATCTCACAGATCTAGGCTGTTTTTCTAATATCTGGCAATACCATTACTAAAAGGGAAGCCAAGTTAAGCTCAATACACTTGACTATATTTGATATGTATTAAGATACTAAAATCATACTACCAATGCTTAATCTCTCTTTTTTGATACAAAATTTTCTGGTTACAAAGGGTTTCTTTGTCTAATACCAACTAGAAAATAGTTGAGCAGATTATAGTAATTCATACCTCAGTGACCCTGTCCCCATCATTGGTAACTTGCTTATAATACGGTGAGCCTGAAAGGACTCTCCACGCAGAAAGGCCACAGCTAGCCGCTTTGGAAATGCCAAGTTCAGCAGCTTCACATCCACCAACCAGTAAAAGCCTAAAAGTGACAAGAAAATAATAAATAATTACAAAGATGAACAAGATAATAAGAAAACAAAGAATACAGAAACAACTACCTTTACGTAGAAAACTAAAATTGCTGTTGTTACACCCAGATAATTAGTCTTTCTGTTAGCATTTCACCTTCACTGGTAGAGAAGCAAAAGGCAAGCATTCAGGTACCTACACTCATATATACTCATATAGAAGTTTAGAAATAAAGAAAACTGCCTTGCATCCACAGCCAAACCGTGGATGGAGCTCAGGGACTCTATGGAAGAATAAGGAAGGATTGAGAGTCCTGAAGGGGACAGAAACTCCACAAGAAAATCAACAGAGTCAACTAACCTGGATCCTTAGGACTCTCAGAATCTGAACCATCAACCTAAGAACATACACAGGCTGAACCTAGGCCTTCTGCACATATGTAGCAGATGTGCAGCTTGGCCTTCATGAGGTCCCGAACAACTGGAAAGAGAGTTATCCAAAAAGGTGTTGCCTGTAAGTGGGATATCTTCTACCTGAGCTGCCCTGTCATCAGTGGGAGAGGAAGCGATCAGCCTTGCAGAGACTTGAAGTATCAGAGTAGGGGGAGTAGCGGGGGGTTGGGGGAGAACCACCTGCTCAGAGGAGATGGGAAGAGGGGGTGACCAGGAGGGGGCAGTGAGCAGGATATAAAGTGAATAATTTAAAAAATAAAATTAAAAAAAAAGAAAGAAAGAACACTGTCTTGAACTTGCATTTGCAGTTTGCACACACTTAATCAACCCTAACAAGTATTAACAATCTGGTTGAACAGCTTCAACCAGATACAAATACAGAAATGCCAACACCATACCTGATGCAGTGTGGCACAGCTACAGCCTCAGAAAGACATGGCAGCAGCTGGGAGTGCTCAGTGGGAAAGGACATACAGCAATAACTACTCAGGGGTAAGACAGGTGAACAGAAAGTGATTAATGGCTCACTGCTGTCTGCCGTGCTCCATTAGCCAGCTACAGGCCAGTTACTAAGAGGGCAAGAGCTTACCAAATACTGGAAAGCAAAAGATGTTACTACGCAGCTGCTGCAAAACTAAGCTGGTTAATCATGGAATCCAAGCAGCCATTTCCTGCAAGTTATATTAGGTTCCACACATCTGGCAGGGTCCTCCATAGGAGAAGTCACAATCACTTCTGCTTAAGGTGGGGGGAGGGGAGGGTGGGTCAAGGTAGAGCCAGGAAGATGACCAGCAGGTAAAAGCACTGGCCATGCAAGCCTGACAACTGAGTTCAGGCCCCAGAACCCAGGGAAATGTAGGAGGAGAGAAGACTCCACAGTTGTCCCTGACCTCCATACACATGCCACAGCACACGTATGCACTTGCATGTGAGCACACACACACATGAATAAGAATTAGTAAGTAAATAATAATTTAAAACTAAAAGTAAATTTTGATACACTGATGGGAAGACATCCATTATCAATGGGTTACTGTCAATAGCAACAGACAAGAGAAGAAAAGGAATGCATGCACTTCTTCATGATTCAGTTAATAATAGTGATGAAAGTTTCATTGCTACTCCTAAGAGAGTGGCAGACTTCCCAGCGGAGGGTTCCACACCATGTAGCACTGTTTCAGTGACAGGACACTGGCAAACCCTGCTCATCACCACAAAGCTCCCTCTTGTTGAGAAGAGGGTGCACTTTCATCACACATACGACTGGTTTTTTCTAGGCTATATTCACAGAAAACCCACAACTTGAAATATTTCAATTTTGTTTTTTTAGATTTTTTTTTCTTTTTAGAAAAGAAAGAACCACTTCATAAGGCTCCATACACGTGACATATCAAAAGATCAAATTATATAACCCTATTAACAACACTTACCCACCGCCCATTTTTTTGAGACACAGTCTTACTATATAGGCAAGGCTCACCTCAAATTCACAATCCTCCTGCCCTGCCGCCTCACAAATGCTAGGGTTACAGGTGTACCCATGCACCACATGACATCACATGATGACCACTCAATATTTCACCTTTGAGACCAGTCTATGTCTAAGGATTGTCAAAAAGACCTGCACTGCTGTGAAAAGTGACAGCTGTCTTCCGGTCCTTCCTCAGACCCTCTGTGCCAGGCAGCAGAGAGAAGGAAAGCTGCCAATCAACTACCCTTACAGAGAAATCGTCTCAGCTTTCCCAGGTGGGCCAGGTAATCACAGGACCTTAAGTGTGAAAGACGCAAGCAGAAGTGAGAGACTCAGAGTGAAGCAATGAGGGAAAGACTAGGCCAGCTTTGAAGATAGGCACAGTAACAAGCCAGGAGATCTGGGCAGTCTAGAGACGTCAGGCAGACCTCCAGAACAGCCCTGCTGGCTATGTGACTAGCTCACTAACGCTCATTCCAACCTCTGACCTCCTGAAGCTCAGATCAACGTGTGCGATGCCACCAACATCATGACTGTGTTAGAGCAGTCTTAGAAAATTAAAGCACTGTGCTGTAAAATCAAGAATTGACAAATGGGACCTCATAAAATTGCAAAGCTTCTGTAAGGCAAAAGACACTGTCAACAAGACAAAAAAGCCACCAACAGATTGGGAAAGGATTTTTACCAATCCTAAATCTGATAGAGGACTAATATCCAATATATACAAAGAGCTCAAGAAGCTGGACTCCAGA
>NC_034596.1:11925809-11932865 GCF_900095145.1 Mus pahari | reverse complement strand
AATAATAATAATAATAATAATAATAATAATAATAATTAAAAAAATAAAGCAATTTTTCTTTTGTATTCTTAAAAAAAAAAAGAAAGAAAGAAAATTAAAGCACACTGTGTTTCATTTCCAATACTAAAAAGCAGACAACTTATCGGACTCCATTCCAGTGCGTCTCATCCAGCAACTGCTTCCTAATATGTTTCTTAACTGGGCCTGCAATAACTGGAGGAAAAGGGGGAGGAGGGAGAAATCTAAGAACTCCAAAACTGAATGGAAGACCTCCAGTGTCTCAGCTAAGTGCTTATCCTGCCTCAGTCCCCACTGAGTAGCTGCCTGGGAGAACTCAGCTTCAGGCCCCTGTCCTTTCTCCCGCTGCTTTTCCAAGTGGTGCTAACTAGTTCGCATCAGAAAATTGAGAGCAAACCATTTGAGAGGGTGACTATTTGGACTCTTTCCACATGAGGCAGCTCCTCCGAGCTAACAGACACTTCAGTGTATTCACCAAGGCACAAGCACCTGCCAGGAGCCTTCACTCAGTGCAAATGTCTCTGTGCAGTAAATATTTCCCCAACATTTATAGATAAAGGTTTCATCAGATCTCTAAATCTAACTCCCAACTTGGAAAAATATAGATTAAAAAATACTTTAGATGATAATACAGAGATATAATCAACAAAATCTAGATATTGGAGATATAGAAAATAAAGCCAGGTTTCTTCAAGACACGTGCAAAATCAATCTCTCTCTCTCTCTCTCTCTCTCTCTCTCTCTCTCTCTCTCTCTCTCTCTCTCTCTCTCCACACACACACACACACACCTGGGTTCTATAACATAACAGGTTGAGTAAGCCATGATGAGCAAGCCAGTAAGCAGCACCCCTCCATTGTATCTGCATTAACTCCTGCCTCTAAGTTCCTGCCCTGCTTGAATTCCTGTCCTGACTTCCTTCTATAATGAGCAGCAATGCAGAAGTATAAGCTGAATAAACCCTTTCCTCCCCACTTGCTTTTGGTCATGGTGTTTTGTTGTAGCAATAGAAGCCTTAACTAAAGCTTACAGGTTTGGGGACATAAGAATTATTATGAACTGGTAAGATCACATTTACAGTCCAAATGTTTAGGGGTGGTAAGAATATTTATGAACATGAATCTATCATTGCTATTAGTGTGGCTACATTTACAATGTAAAGTGGGAAATATTTTTTAAATATAATAAAAGGTCACAAACTAAAACAATGATAACTAGGCTGGCCCAGAGCACTGGTTATTCTTTCTGAGGAACCTGGTTCAATTCCCAGTATCCACGTGACGGTTCACAACTCCAGTCCAAAAGGATCCAAAACCCGCTTCTGGTCTCCATGGACACAATATACACATGGTACATAGACACAGATGCAGGTAAGGCACACACATATATATAAAATAAAGCTTTTAAAATTTTAAATAAAATCATGAAAGCTGCCTCTTGGAGGGTTAAATATAGGAACAAAGCAGAAACTTAATGGTTAAGTTTGAGCATGCTCAGACTTACTTCCATTCTTATTACAATTAAGTCAACAAACTAGAAATATGGTAGAAAAGAATTTATAGTAATAATGTTAATTTTCTGTTTCATTAAATTTCTCCATCAAGAATACTCAGATGCAGGGCATAGGCAGAAGGTGCTAGGCTGGGGGTTAAGTTCAAAGTCACATTTAATATCATCAGATAAGAGACAACTATATTATCATATAAAAATATCTATGTAGCCTTTAATTATAAAAAGATATATGGTTAAAGTTTTAATTATAAGTGACATTTTCTAAAGCACATGATTTGCTGATCTTTTTCCCTTACCTTGTTTTAAGTAGACTTATTGGGGGGGGAGGTGTTGTTTTCACTGTTTGAGAACTTCATACACGACTACAACATGCTTAAAAAAATTCTACCCTCGCTCCTCTCCAACTCCTCCCATACCTCTTCACTTTCCCCTCCCAAATTCATGTACTGCTTTTATCTAGCCAACTGAGTAAGTATAATACCGTGTGTGCCTAGGTCAAGACTACCCACTGGAAAATGGACAGCCCATTATGGCCCACTTTCATACTAATGTGACTCTCCTCCCCCCAACAGTCATCAATAGCCAATAGCTCTTCAGCTATGGGTAGAGCTTTATGAGCCCTTCCCTCATCCACTCTGGAATTGTAGCTGACTTGGTCTTGTGCAAACAGTCACAGCTGCTGGGAGAAATTCACATCTAGTACTGTTCACTGGGCCAAGAAAGCATGCTGGGGTCATAAGTCCTAGGGGAGAACTCTGTTATTATTCAGCTAAATGGACAGTATTAAATGGATCCTAAATACTTATCTTTACACCTATATATTAGTACAGCTCTCAATCTTCATTAGTGAAGCTAAGAATGAAGACAGATTCACAACTGGTCAAAGTACAGAAAATAAGTGACTCTAGAGTGTTCAGTCTTAAGTGGAACATCTGTATCACACGCCTCTCTGCAAGGCTCAGGGATTATCAAGGGAAAGGAAGCAGAAAGACTGGAAGAAGTAGTGAAGGATGCTACAAGCAATGATCTCCAGGCATGGCAGGGCCACTGCACTCAAAACCAAAACTATATTTCCTTTACAGAACCAAAAGAGAGGAAAAGAAGTTCTGTCTTAATAATCTTCAATATGGAATTCTGTGGGAACTATCATGGTTTGGGGAGTTGGTACATAAAGCTGAAACACCTTTGCAGAAAAGCATGCCATCTGTAGGCATGTCTTTCTCATGAATATTGCACACAAAGTATTCAGTAAGCAAGTGAAGGACTATCAGACAAGGCCATTTTTAACTCTCTTAACATCGATGAGTATCTGAACTCTCCTAATTTGCAGTTAATGAATATAATGTACATGGTCTGCTTAGCGGGCTCCCATTCCTGTCTGTCTACAGCCTTTGATGTATACGCTTACATAGAAATGAGCATGGACCCAATCCATCATAGATGATACTATTAGTCACCATTAGGAACCAGTGACTACTGCAGCACCAAACCTTGGCCGCAACCTTAGAGCTAGGTACAAAACAGCATCACAGACACCTAACACGCGTGGAGGAAGATGTCAGCAAGGGTTTCCCAAGGAAGCAGCCTTTGAAAAGCTCGCAAACAGGCAAGAGTGTTAAGTAACGGCACTCGAGCCACGGGAGCATGCTGCACAAGAGCACAGCTAAGGCTGTAACAGTGTGTGGAAACTGAAAAGATGCAGTGAGTACCCAGAGCCTCTAAAAAGCAAGCAAGAAACAGGAGAGGAAGTGCAGGTGACTGTTAGCATCACAAATATTTAATCATGCTCAGTTTCTTAAGCACTTAGCACAAGTCACTACGACATGCAACCATTAACTGTCATGACTCCAGCACTGAGGTGGAGCCATTTAGGTGGTGTCTGCTTCATGTGTTGTTCTTTATAGCCTTTACTCAGAGTGTTTCTCTCAGAAACATCTGTCTAGGTGGTATGTGCAAGGAACTGTAGCTGCACAAAGATAACACAGACTTTGTCCTTGGCTTAACCTCTCAGCTTCAGCTCTCCTGTCTGAAAAAAGGAGGAGTTTAACCAATGGAGGATGAAAACTATTGCAGCTTGGACACTCGAACTCTGAAACTAAAAGCAGGAACACGACTGCCAGAAAATAAAGCCGGTGCTGCATTAACTTGAGCTAGAATAGAGCAAGTGAGGCAGTCTCTGCTGCCTGAGGAAAGACAAGCAGGCAATACAAGCCCCTCGCACCAAGACCTTATGTAATGCTGATGAAAGTGAGAGTCACACTGAAAATGCATTTCAAGTACTAGAAATGGTTTATTAACTGTTGGAAGACCCTGCCATCTAGTGGTACGAAATCCCTTTCAGCTCACAAAACAGAAATCACAGAAACCCTCCTGGGCTAACCCAATCAGCATTCAGAAAGCACAGCTCTTCAGCTTTCAGCGGTCCATTACTTCACAGTTTTCCCTATCTCCCTAAAGACCTTGTTCTCCTCTGTCTCCAGAGCCTCCCAGAACAGCCATGGCCCCAATTACAGGGTGTAGAAGACAGCCTTGACCTAACTATTCTTCAGCAACACAGTTCACCCCAGCTGCCAACCATAGCTGATGGTCCAGCTATTATTCTCTGTAAATATCTCAAGTTTCACTTAAAAGAAAGTTTACTTCCAGAACAGTATGTTTTCAATTATCCAAATACTTGTCATCTCCCTCTGCACAGTTATGACTTGCATTATTAGTCAATTAGATACTTCCCACTGAATGTGTAAACCACGAGTGTTAAAGTGTTCAAATGAAGGCCAAAGGACCTCTTGTTCTTTCTCATTTGCTCAATTATTTATACAATAATGTTATGATCTGTGTGTGGTTTGGGTGTAACTCAAGGCTCTGGCTCCATGTGTTGAAGTTTGATGCCCACTGTAAAGCACTAAGAGTATACAAAATTGACCTTACTCTAGTACTAAGAGGTGGAAGCTTTTATATGTACTAGTAAAACAATTAGGAGGAACCTCCATGATTAAACTTAGTGGCAGAGATGCTAAATGGGAGCTGGGAGCTCTCTCCCTCCATTGCCCCCATCCCCTCCCCTTTCCTGCTCTCTTTCCATGTGACTATCTGAAAGGCCACAGGACTCTGCCAGCATGAAGACTATTCTCCAGACAATGCCCACAGACCTTAGACCTTCAGAACACTAAGCCAAAATAAACCTCTTTCCTAATTAAATAAATATAAATAAATAAATAAATAGAACATGCCCCCAGTATCTCCTGATAGCAAGAACAAACACACACACACACAGCTTCACTGCAGCGTGACATGCAGCGTGACATACGGCATCTTGAGGCAGACAACCACATTTAATTGCACCTGCATCACATTACCTATTTAATGAGATCACTGAGTTGCACTGAAATTGTTGGCCAGTGTCATCAAGAATTGTAAGCATGAGTATCTTTTCAAAAGGACATTTTCTTCCCACAAAAGAGGAGGAATTTTCTCTGCCTTTCAAAACTGTTGAGAATTAGTCTAAAGTAGTTAATACTAAACAATTACTGAGTAGTTATCAAAGACCTGATGGAAATTCAAAGTGGAATTAATTAAATTTTGCTTATCAATATTTACAATTAAATTAGCAACAAAGACTAAAAAAGCTATACACTATAAAAACTAGTCAGTGTCATTTAAAATGTATACACATCTTGTATTAAGTCCTATTAAACATCAGTGTTTGTGAGCATATGATCATCAATACTGGCCATACACTCCTCAAGCTCAAGGAGTACTCCAGCTCTCCTCTAGCAAGCATCCCACCCACCTTGTATTAAATGTGCAATGTCAGAGCTAGAGAGATATTCACTGGGTTAGAGCACTTGCTACTCAAGCAGAGGACCTGGGTTCAAATCCCAGCACCCATATGGTGGCTCACAACCATGTGTAATCCCATGTTCCATGTAATCTCACACTTATCTCTGAGGGACTAGGCACACGCATGGTACACATACACACATTCATAGAAAATATTCTTATATATAAAATAAATGCATCTTTTAAAACAAATTTAAATTCAGTGTTGATTTCTCAGAATGCAGATGAGGTAAGGGACTCCTTCAGCCAGAACCACAGTACAAACAAAAATAAAACCAGCAGACCAAAGAAAAGAAAAGGAAGACACTGGTGGCCCGCTGGGTAGAGGAAGCAGGGGGCAGGGCAGAGTATGACCTAGTCTAAGGGTTTAAGGAGGACTGACTGAGGTATGGAGGGGAATAACCAAGCATGTCCACACAGTGTATTCCCAAGCTGCCCAATTAACTTCTGTCTCATGTTACACTATTCACCACCTCAATTTCTCCTCTTGAACAAAGCTTGCAGCATGAGACAACACAATGAATTTCATAAAAAACATGAGTTTGTGTGTTGTCAATTTATACCAACTCTACTATGGCTGATTTATTGTGTACTTATAACATCCTTGTAAATGATGAATGTCACATGCTCATATTCCAGAGAAACAGAAAATAAACAAAAGCGTGATAAATATTTTACCTTCTTTCATTTAAAAAAGAGAACACAGTGAAAATATAAACTGCAAAGCAAATGTTGTATCATTCCCAGTGGGATATTTGCATTCATCCCTGCATGACAGCAATTCTCAATGAGAAACAGAAGTGCCATCCATCTCCAAACTGATGCTATCAAGTTACATGACTGTAGAATCAACGGGAGCTCCTCCTTGAGTTTAGAAAACACCTTTCTACAACTCATTAACTAGACCTTTCATGCTATGAAACATGCCATGGGGTGCTTAGATTCTCAGAGGCTGGGATTACAGGCATGCACCGCCGTTCCTGGGTTGGTAATTAACAGGAATCTTTAGCTAACCAGAGAGTACATTTTAAAGGAACACATGTCACATGTATTGCCTACAAAGCTCTACATGATTCAACACTCAGCATTCTTCTCTTGACCTAAGGTAACTAATATGCTTGTCATCTGGCTTCTTCCAAAGCAGCCTGCCTGCTATTCCTAGACAACACCAAGGACATTTCCAACTCAGAGCTAGCTATTCTATCTGCAAGAACCCTAAGATACTGATATCCAAACACAACTATCCTAACCTTCTTGCCGGTCTTTAACCTCAACATTGTTTAAGTGTGTGTGTGTGTGTGTGTGTGTGTGTGTGTGTGTGTGTGTGTCTGTGTGTCTGTGTGTGTCTGTGTGTGTACGTGCGCTGTTCAACATCATTAGTAACCAAAGAAATGCAAATTAGAACTAAAATAGGATTTTTGTTGTTTGGTTATTAAGTTTTTGCAATGTAAAAGGTGGAACCCAGGACCACACACATGTACCCCTGAGCTGCATCTGTTCATCCCTGAGATATTCTCTCACAACAGACATTCAATCTGATACTAATCCCACTATTTTGTGGCTCTCCACAAACTGACCGTAAGGCTCTATTGCTGAAGACAACACATACACAATTCACTGAACATGGAGCTGGTGCCAACCTAGAGCTTCTCCCTTTGGACTGGAGTTGTTGGTGCTGGAGGCTTC
>NC_034596.1:11870809-11923309 GCF_900095145.1 Mus pahari | reverse complement strand
TGAGGTATTATGTACACATAATAAAAAGGTCCAAAAGGCTAATAGAACAGGACAAATTTTCCAAAGAAATTTCTAGTGTCTTGTCTCCTTCAAAGAAGTTCACCAAGCTAGACCAGAGGCAGAAGGATCAGCATGTGAGTACAACATTATAAATATTAGACATAATTTTACAGAGGAGGACAGAATGATGAAGCCAAGATTCCTATATACACCTATAATCCAATAAAGACGAGAACAATGACTGCTTACCTATGACCGGGGTGGTAAATAGCAGTATTTATTCCATGCGGATAATGACCACTAAAGCTGAAACTGTGACTCTCTTGGTAGCTCTGATTCGTTCCAACACTACATTAAAGAAAGCACAACAGAAAGAAGTACCATTAAACCACCATTGACACCAGTAAATACTATAGCAGCTACACTTTAAAGACAGACATCACTCTAAACATTGTTGAGGATATACATATAAAAAAATACATGACAGTATGGCTATAACTGATACAATCGTACTGTTCAAGAGTCTGTGGTTTCATATAAAAATAAACTACATCATCCTATGGCCAAGCAATTCCAATGGAAGATAATGATCCAGGAGGAGTAAGAATGTTTATCCATAAAGACTTATGCAAGAATGGCCATAGTACAATCTGTGTAATGGTCACAAATGATCCAGTTTGCATAAAGGTCTATATAAACAAATGAATAAACAAACCATTATATATCTGTGTATCAATATGTAAATACATTTTATGCAATTTATGAAAGATGAATCATTGGTAAGTGGAATAAAGTAATGATATGAAAAAAAAACTGATACATTTCAAAATATGCTAAATCAATGAAATACATTCAGCAAAAGACTGGATACCACATGATTCTATTGATGTGAATTATTTCAATGAGAAAAACTAATTTATGATTAAAAATAAAAACTTTTGAAAATGGTAGTTGTCATGGGTTAGATGTGAGCAGAGAGGGAGGAGGATGCTCTCGAGCAATAGTGGTGATGTTCTATTTCTTGACAGAGGTCTGAATGGTATAAAGCAAGGCACCTATCAAACTCATAGGGAGCTACAAATAAGACAAGTGACTCCTACTATATGTATATATCATCTCTGAAAAAAAACTATGGCAAAATAATGAAATCAATAATATGTATTCACAGTGATTTGATGTTTTGAACACACTATGAAATACAAGATACAACTGATTAATAGCTAGCTGGAGGGATGAATAGATGACTAGAAATATGACAGAGAATTCAAACACAAATGTATGAGTATTCACTACACAAGTCTTTCAACATGCCTAATGTACTTGTAATTATTCATAAATGATAAAAAAATTAGTATCTGACACTAAATCAGAAAAACAAACATGACATCAAAATGCAATCCAATGCATTTTTACCTGACAAGGTAACTTCTAAGTTCTCCTCGGTAATTGATGACCAAGAGCTCTGCAGACCACTGTGCACTTGCTTTGTATTCTAAAAATACCAACCCAGCAATGGCGTAGCTTAAGTCCCCAGCAAAGACAGATGCCTGAAAACAGGAGAAAATGAAGTCATTATAGAGACAGCAGATAAATTAGCACATGCTTAACTGATCAATATCCCAGATACTGGCTCTGACACCAAGTTTAGACCAGGCTCCTAACTGCTCTCTTTTCTATTCAAATTCTCTGTTAAATAAAGAGGAAAAGAGAAAAGCAAGCAATGTCACCATTCTGCCTCTTTCAAATATTAATCTCCACTGCCCAGCCTATGCTAACACGACTTCAGGCACTTTCCATGTGCCTCCGCAGCAGCTTAAAGGGAGAAGCACAGCACTCAGTGTCAGCCTTTCCATCAAGCGACTGTGTATGCGACCATGCAGATGGAAATCTCAACGGCTAAGCACCTCTGGAGGGAAACATAACAATATTTCGCCAAGAATGTGACCAGAACCCTCTATCTTGGCGCGAAGACTATTTTAGGCTAAAGACAAATGAGAATGACAAGATGGTGAGGTTCTCTAGTCTCTCCTTACTTACTTAAAAATGAGGCACAAATTTCTTTCAGTGATAGTGTCCCGCTGCAGCAGGCAGAGGAAAAAGAAGCACAGCGAACTCAGTCTGTGAGCCTCTGAAGATCAGTCTGTGCTTTACATGTTCCCACATCACTTTCCCACAGTGCACACTGCAAGCAGCCCATCCATTTCCCTGTGTAGTCACACCTCCCACTTATAAGCCTCTGTTAAAACAGTGCATAAGCCCCTGGAGCAGACCGCTTCCTCGGGTTTCCCTTTTCTATAAAGCTCCATGAATGTAAAACTCAGGGTCAATTATCATTGTCTGCCTTTTATTATATTAATCCATCTCTAGTCAAATTAACTTACAGGGCCACAGAAATTGAAAAACATAGAGAGAAAGAAGGCTTTTCTCCAACATTCTAAATAGATCTTCATGATGTGGAATTATTCAATAAATATTCAATACAAGTCTAATCCAAACTTAGAGAGTCTACAAATAAGAAAATATCTAAACACATGCTAAATTTCACACTTAGTACCAAGGCAAAACTCCAAAACATCTCATAACATTTAATAATGATTACAAGTTTAAATGATCGTGTGATGGATATACTATAATTAAATAAAATACATCACCCATAAATTTCACCTGCTCCTCACTACATCTACTTGGAGATGTAAAATTACACTTAACCATATAGAAGTGTTCATGAGAGTCCTACTGGACGGCACTGGCCTGTTAAATAGTAATTAGTTAAGTGCCACATAAGGTTAGCTTGGTTATGTGGCACTTCTACAGGAGGAGGCATTCTTTCCAATGTTTCCTCTTGTTACTTCTTAGGAAAACCATTTTCCATATCATTGACTTTCAACATTAACTTCTTAGATTGGTCCCATTAGTTTTCCTCTATTCTCCCTTCTAGTTCCTGTCCTTTTAAAGGTAAAAGTCCGGTTTCTCTGTAAGTGGTTTCTGTTGCAATAGCCCACTGATTTCCTCTCTCACTATAACCTACCAACAATCCATCCTATGATTAAAGAAAAACTGAGATGTCCTAAATATAATTATGGGGTCCAAAAGACAGAGGAATAGCAGTAGGAGAAGGCAAAACATGAAACCAACACACAGTTCATGCGAAAACCATGATTTAAATTCCATCAGGACCAACCACAGGCCCATGTGTCACATTGCTTGACTGTTTAGCCAGCCAGTCTATAAGCAATGACTGCTTCTCCTTGCAGATGGTCCTCACATCATAAGCTCCCCTGTTTCCCGCCCTCCCACCCAGCTATCCCAGAGCAGTGCAGACCCACTATAAGCAGTGCTTCCCTTCTCCTTAGTTCCCTTCTTCTCTCTAAGTTCAGGAGACAGTTTCTAACTGGTACCTAGCCTTGCTCGTAAATACGGGAGAAATTTTGCCAGGTCCTGATCCTTCGCTTTTCTGGCTAGTCGCTACCATGACTCAGTAAATACTTTTATTTCAGACTTGGCTTGATCATAAGAGTTTACTTATTTCAACTCATTCCTTGTTACAAAATGGATAACACTTACAGAATGTACTCCAAATATAAATAAATAAATGAATAAATAAATATTATATAACTACGATTACCTAACTAGATGTCAAATACTTAAGAACATAGCTTATTGACAGGACCCTGATATAGCTATCTCTTGTGAGGCTATGCCAGTGCCTGGCAAATACAGAAGTGGATACTCACAGTCATCTATTGGATGGAACACAGGGACCCTAAAGAAGGAGCTAGAGAAAGTACCCAAGGAGCTGAAGGGGTCTGCAACCCTATAGGAGGATCAACAATATGAATTAACCAGTACCCCCCTATAGCTGTGTCTCTAGTTGCATATGTAGCAGAGGATGGCCTAGTTGGCCATCAATGGGAGGATAGGCCCTTGGTCTTGCAAAGATCATATGCCCCAGAACAGGGGAATGCCAGGGCCAGGAAGCGAGAGTGGGTGGGATGGGGAGCAGGGCAGGGGAGAGTACAGGGGACTTTCGGGATAGCATTTGAAATGTAAATGAAGAAAATATCTAATAAAAAAAAGAACATAGCTTATTATTCTCATTTATACTTATATTTCACCTCTCTTCACACTCGTCTGTTGCAACATTGTACATAGCAGATACACACACACACACACACACACACACACACACACACACACACGCAGAGAGAGAAATTCATTATTTAAAGTCTGCACATACCGGGGCAATGACAAAGAGCTCGCTGCCCATAAGATCGAACACCCTTACAGTCCCTGTGCTCTCAGCATAGGCCAGCAGTGTGCAGTCGTAACTCCATGCTACCCGTCTCCACTGGGGCTTCGGGTCTTTTGGAACTGTAACAAAAAGAAGAGAGGTATTTTAAACAACATATAATAAAGACAGATAACACTTTTAATGACTGCAACTAACGTGAATATGCAGTAAGTACCTCATCTCCTAAAGTGATCGAATGCCTCAATCAATACAATAGTTCCCAGAAACCTTCTTCAAGACATAAACCGTGGCAAACCCTGGCTCCATTACTTTATAAGCAAGGCAGATAACTGCTGTTAGAGCACTGATGGGTGATGAACACGCCCTAGACTAGCAAGAGCTCAGGGATAAGTTACTCAAAACACTTATGAAGTTAAGAATAAGCAAAAGCCAGAACCCAAGTTCTTAAATTGTAAGTTGCCATTTTGGGATTGCAAATCTAACTATGGGAATCAAGAGAAAGTTGACAATGATAAAAATATTTGAACACACAATGACCAAAAATTGGTTCAAAATCAAACACATACTGAATCTGAGGTGCCCCTGACAGCGTTCACCTACACACTGCTACCTGGCTGAACCATAGGCTCTGAACATACAACACCTGCACTTTACATGTATATGACATGTGACATCATACAGCAGCAGGGATGACTGCCTGAAATCCTCACTCAGACTCAAAACAACTGTATGTGGTAAACCACAATCTCTTTGTTATACATACAAATTTTTCTGCTCTTATAGAAATATAATTTTATTTACAGAAAACAAAGACTTTTAGTATTTTCCTATCATCATTCCTCAGCATGTATCAAATATTTGGACCTTAGAGTGTTAGAATGTTTGGCTTTAATTGCTATTTGAGTTGATGGCTTAAAAAGATTCTTCAATGAATTTTAGTTTAGAATTAGGACACAATTTCCCACAATTTCTAAATGGTCTTAAGCATCCTTCTGCCACCTTATACTATGTACTTATGGGGAGCACAGTCTCAGCATTGATGACTACAAGATCACAGCGTCAGTCAAACTCTGCAAAGCACTAAAGATGCCTGGCACCCTGCAGTAGCACCTAGGCAAGGACAGATTATCTCAGGAGTGTGAAGGTTGGCTTTCATCTTCAATAAAAAGGAAAAGTATATATTTTCATATATGTATTGATAATAAATCAATAAGCATTTGATTTGTAGACCTAGTATGTATACCTATATTCCTGGGTTCACGCAAAATTTTCTCAAATAGAAATTACAAGTAGGAAAGTTTAAGTATTATCAGCCTACAGAGTTGGTAAAATAGTAATTATTCCAATCTACTGAGTTCAGCTCCTCTAAAAATGCAAAATACTACAAGTAAAACTGAGATCTTTTAAGTACTGATAGTATATATTCCATGGATATATAACCTAAGAAATGAAAGAGGTAAAATATATTGAGGTAGATGAATCAAGAGCTATTCCTAATCATATTTTAAGATTTTGATAATAAATACCTTAATAATTCTAATAAAACCATATGCAAATCCATTTTAAAAGTACAAATAAAACTTCCATATAACCAAGAACTCTCGTTCATGATGATTTCCAAAGCACATGAGAGCAGCATGTGGACGAGACGCCTATGCTCCTGGGTTTGCTGTGCCATCATTTACAACAAGAAACAGGAAGTGTGTTAATCAACTGATCCTATCCCACTTTTTAAAAAGCCAATCCATGAGTATGTAAGGTTATGAAAGTTTATTAATTTAAATACCTAGGAAGAATGGTATTTAAAATAAAAGATACTACTTTTTCTGCTTCCCCATATTATGTTAATTCATTAAAATATGTTATCACATTTATTATTAAATAAAAAGTTTGAAGCTGCACTGCCCATCATAAACAGAGCAAATAGAAAAACAAAGTAGATAGATTTACTACTATCAAATCATTAACTGTGTTAAATATAAATGTTCTAAATACTCCAGTTAAAGGACAGAAATATTCAGAATGAAAACGGCAAGTCCAGTCAAATGTCCCCAGCAAGGCACAGCCACTAAACCCAACAGTCAGGGTATGAGCTGGGAATGGTGGCACAGGGGCTTGTGAGCTCCAGGTCAGCCTGGCCTAAGTAGCAAAGCCTACCTCAACTATACAATCAACTAAACAAACAAACCTACTAGGACAGGAAGGAAATAATGCCCTTCGATGGTCATTACTCCCAAACCAACCTGGGTTAACCCTGAGCAAAGCAAAGGCCCAGCCAGGAGTGTCACCAGAGATAACAAGTGACAGAGTAGCGTAAGAAGCCATTTCATCAAAAAGACAGTACACAAATACTGATAGAACTAGAAGTGTTTTGTTTTCAAAAGCACAATAAAAGCTAAAAATTTCAGCTCATCTTTATACCACAGTATCAAATTCTATACAAACTCTTCAGAAAATAAAAAAAGAACACTACTCACTCCTAACTTGAGAGCAGCACTATCGAAGTATAAAACCAGAAAGAAATGAAAACAGTCTACATACCCGTTATCCCTCATGGATAGGTACAATATTTTGATGCCTATGTCTAAACTAAGTGCTAATAATGGCCTTGATTTGGAGGGAATCAAATATGACATTGAGTTTTTTGCTATTTAGATCAATTTTATAGAGATGTTTAGTGTTGTCTTGGTAATTTTCAGACCTGAGTCTAAATACCCTGGAAGTTATCTACCATGGTTAAGAAGGCAACTTGAGGAAGTTTGCTTAAACATCAGTCTAAAAGAGTCCATAGCCATCACTCAGCAGAGAAAGCTGACTAGGTACCAGTTTACTTCTGTAAAGCACATTCTGCTCTAGGTAAAAGTGAGCAATACTTGCCTCTTGACTGAGATGGGTTTTTATGTCTACTTTTGTTCATCCTTGGTTGATACTGAGCATCTGTATTACACTTTCAATGAAAAAATGTTTTCATAAAAATACAAAAAGAAAAGGAGAGAAGGGATGTTGGATAATCCTCTGAGACATTAGACTCACACTTTGAAAGCTGGGTATTTCATTTGAAAATCTGGGCATTTCAAATAGTTATGTTTTCTTATTCTTCATGTTGAGACATACATTTAAAGCTCACTCTTTCATGGCATCTAACAGTAAGCTGATGAGGCTTTGGGAAGTCAGAGGCAACCAGGGGCTGTCAACCTGCACATCCTGAACTCGACGGCCAATGGGCACTCTCTAGGCATTATTACAATTAGCAAGAAAATGAAACACTCAACACAGAAGCTATTCAAAAAGTCTAACCCCATCTGCTACTTTTAGGACCAAAAAAAAAAAAAAAAAGCTGAATTAATGGTCTAGCAAGCAGAGCCAAACAACTTCCAACCCACATTTCAAATATTCTCAAATGGCCTATCTTTTATAAAACAATAATTGAAAAATAGCAACGTGGAACCAAATAGCTCCTATTTCAGTTTGCAGACTCTGCAATATGTAGTCTCAAAAATGCATTAACCACAATCTGGCTCTCCTTCTCTGGGCACACACATGAAATATCATTTGGCATATGGGAGTGATTCCCATAAAGATGAGTCAAATAATAAGCAAATGATCATTGCCTCACATTATACAAAATAGAGAGAAGCCATTAATGCAGCATTAAGGTCATAAATTCCCAGATCCAGAAGCCAGCAAAATAAAGCATTAGTTCTCACTGCATTATCTCATCTAGACTGCCACATTAACAGTACCCACTAAAAAACTCTTAATAAACACAATTTGTATGAAATACAGAATAGTTCAACTTTCCATTTTCATGTTAACTTGTGGCTTTTCAGGTTACTTACTAGCTAAGAGCAGGTACCTAATGCCAATACTCAAAAGGATCCTCCCTATATGTCAGGATCACTCCAACACTGAGCATGCTCGGAAGAACTTACTACACCTTCAGCAGGCGAGAAGGCTGAACTGATGAATATGCAATTGAACAGCCCACATGACTCTTCTGTAGGCTTCTTGACCTAATATATGACCTAACATAGCAACTACTGTTGAGAATACTACATGAAGTAAATGCAGGAAATATCTGCAATCCAACTTTATAGTCTACATTTAAACAATGTTTTGCCTTATTATCTTGGAAAGGTTACTCCACAGAAAAGGCTTATCGATGCACAAGGTCCTGCTGTGGTTTGTATACACCATACACAACAGGAATACAAAGAATAACTGATAATTATTCAAAAATGTGTATATGTATTATAGTACACAAAACAAATAAACATTTATCCTCAGAAGTTTCCAAAATTAGCCAATAGACAAACACACATTCGTTCATAAAAATCATTTCACAAGCTTCCACATATCATTACCAACTTAACAGAGTCAAAATTTGTGAAAACCATGTGTGGGAAACATGATGGGCACTAGACATGTATGTAACTACCATGTAGAAGAGCCCTGCCTTCAAAGAACGTACAATCTGTTATGATTGAGTGGGAAATATTCCCCACACAGTCCTGTCTTTGAACATCTGGTCCCAGGTGGTAATGCTACTTGAGAAGTCGTATAAGATTTTAAAAATGGAGTCTTGCTAAGGGAAGTGGCTCAGTGAGGAGTGGGCCCTGAGTTTTTATAACCCCACCCTGCTCCCAATCTCTTCCGTGATTCCCAACTATTTAGCCAATCATACAGTCCTGTCTCCATGGTTGACTGTAAAACCTATGCCAGCCAGAATAAATCCTTTCTTCCTTAAGTACTTTTGGTCAAATATTTTGTCATACAATTAGAAAAAAACACATAATCTAAATTGAGAAACAGAAAAACCAACTATTAAGAAAGGAAAATCAGGGTTAAGTGTTGTAGTATCAGAGAATCATAGATATTCACAAATGGTAGGGAAGAGAATACAGAGGAAAGGTCTGCAGAAAGAGCTCCTATCTGACTTCACAAAGGAATAGTTAAATTAATGCAATGCAAAAGCAGATGCTTTCTGTCAGAAGAAACTATACCAAGGGAAGGAGGCACAATTTAAAGTCAAAGACTTAGTTAAGAAATGACTCCCTCAAATCAGTCTGCAGTAAGCCTGCAAAGCATTTTCCTAATTAGTGATAATGGCGAGGGCCCAGCCCATTGTATGGAACCATCCCTGAGCTGGTGGTCCTGGGTTCTATGAGAAAGCAGGCTGAGCAAGCCATGGAGAGAAAGACAGTAAGCAGCACTCCTCCATGGCCTCTTCATCAATTGCTGACTCCAGGTTCCTGCCCTGTTTGAGCTCCTGTCCTGACTTCCTCTGATAATGAACAGTGTGTAACTGGAAGCCAAATGAACCCTTCCCTCCCCAGCTTGCTTTCATCATGGTGTTGCATCATAGCTTTATAACCCTGACTAAGACAGATGGGTAGGCTAAGATGATCCTGAATCCTGAGTTACAAAATAAGAACTCAGTTCCACAGTCAGGGGCAATCAACTGAGAAGTTTTAGGTAGAGTCGTGGTACCTAATAGTTACTGTTTTACATGTTCTAAGTAGCTATCATGCACCATCATGTTAAGGTGTACATAACTGTAGTGGCTATTCCTGGTTGTCAACTTGACTATATTTGAAATGAACTACAATCCAGAATTGGAAGGCTCACCAGTGAACCTAATTCGGANGCTGGGAGATAGAAGTTTCTGATCTGGATCTTGGTATGGAGATCTTGAGACACAGTGGTGACTGAATCCAGAAGATTAAGACAGGGAGATCTCCGAGTCCNAGGTCATCTGGGATTAAAGGTGTGGTGGCACACACCTTTAATCNGGGCTACACCTTCTGCTGGGGACCATATAAGGACATTGGAAGAAGGGAGTCGAGCTCTCGCTCTTTCGCCTTCTTGCGGTGTGGGACTCAGCAACTGCTAGATCCTTGGACTTCCATTCACAGCTACTACTGAACCATTGTTGGGATTTGGACTGCAGACTGTAAGTCATCAATAAATTCCTTTACTATATAGAGACTATCTGCAAGTTCTGTGACTCTAGAGAACCTTGACTAATACAATAACTAACTCACATAATTTCTCTATAATTTAATAATTTAAAATTATGTGCATATTACCAATAATACAAATGAGGCCAGAGACTCCCATTAGCTTTCTGACAATTAAATAAAATATCTGATATTAAACTTCTAAGTATTAGTAAGAAAGATCAAATCACATACTTTTTCACTAGTTTTTGTTGAAGAACTCTGAACTTATAACTAAATATTTATCCCTGTACTGATCCCAAAATAGAAGATTACACTTACAAATTACTCTTTCAGAAAAAAATAGTCTTGAATATTTTAAAACACAAATTTTCAAAGTCCTAAAACATATATATGTCAAAGCAAAATATTTAAAGATTAAAGATTGAATAACTATAAATTAATGAAGTTTAATATAAAGTCCTAAAACATATATATGTCAAAGCAAAATATTTAAAGATTAAAGATTAAATAATTATAATTAAGTAAGTTTAATATAGTCATAAAATAATTCTACTAGTAAACCCTTTTGGAATATCTATTTGCACTTTACAGGACATTGTAAACCATTACTAATTGATATTTTTTCATATGTCAAAATTTTGGAAACTCTTACCTTGACATTTCCCAATAATTGATGTAAAATCATCTTTTGCAGACCTACAAATATATGAGAAATAAAAACAATAGTTTTACCCTAAGGACACCAATATGAGAGTCTATGAAACACCTGAGATACTGTGGTCTAGACAGTGCCTATACATAACAGTAAGTCATCCTTCTGTCACATAGATGGTGGTTTAGTGTCTCAAATGGAGTCTCTCATTAACAGCAATCTTCTCGTTACAGAAATGGGGCTAGAGCAGGAGCACAGAGCTCCAACCGAAGTGTGCTTACGCACTGTCCTGGGACATAGCAGAAGTGTGCTTAAGCACTGTCCTAGGACATAGCAGAAGTGTGCTTAAGCGCTGTCCTAGGACATAGCAGAAGTGAGCTTACGCACTGTCCTAGGACATAGCAGAAGTGTGCTTACGCACTGTCCTAGGACATAGCAGAAGTGTGCTTAAGCACTGTCCTAGGACATAGCAGAAGTGTGCTTAAGCACTGTCCTAGGACATAGCAGAAGTGTGCTTAAGCACTGTCCTAGGATATAGCAGGAATGCCTGTACCACAAGCACAAGGATCTGACTTAGTAAATCAAGAATGGGACCCAAGTAAGACTACTGATTAAAGCTCCATGCATTGATACCACTAAGAACCACTAATCCACACCATATTACAAACTCTATCACACAGAAAAAGAGAGGAATAGGACATCTACTTTAATAAATCACAAACATAAATAGGTTATAATACATGAACCAGTGACCTGTATATAATCTGTAATCTTGAAATACATAGCATTGTAGTATAATTAGAACAAACTGTATTCAAAACAAAAACTGGTGAACTTTCTAGAACATAATTTAATAACATTTACCTAAAACTTTAATATCTATAGGATTTGACCTAGAAATTTCACTTCTACAAAGCTATTCCTAGAAAATAATTAGATTAATAGTTATCAAGGAAACCAATACAATCTAACTTATAAATAAGAAAAACACATCAAGTATAAAGAAACTTGTTAAATTTCGCTGTGCACATCTAATGAAATATTATGCAATTACCATACATGACATGGAATGATTTCATATTAGATTAATTTCAAAGGTTACTTAGGAAAAGAAGTAACATAAATTTTAAAATGTAAATTAAATTTATAAATCACAAGAGAATTTCGGAAATTGGTATCAAATAGAATAAACAATATTATCCACTAATCACAGAGAGAGAGAGAGAGAGAGAGAGAGAGAGAGAGAGAGAAACAGAGAGACAGAGAGAGAGACAGAGAGAAGTACTAAGGATGGTATGTCAAAATATCAATAGTAAAACAGTTGAAGAGTCCAAAAAATTCCTAGCTCTTTCTTTCTACTGGACTGTATTTTCTATTATTTCTAAAGGGTCTGTTAAGCATTGCTTTTGCTTTTTAAATAGTTTACAAAACTTGTGATATTTTAGCTATTTTCAAATGCTGTTATGACTACAGACATAAATACAGAAATAAATATCTAAGACAACACGCTGACCAGCTCCCACATGGAATGAGGCAAAAAGAACTCACTCTGAAACGAAAGTGACCTGATTCCAGCTCACTCTTTGTGACTGAGACAAAGGGTTAGTGTTGCCCTTCCCTTTAAATAAGATGGACCGGCAGCCCCTCACGCAGCGTAGAGAAGACCCTGACTGAGCAGTGCGCATCGCTCTCATCCTGTATGTGACGGGAGGAGCAACAATGCGCATCGCTCTCATCCTGTATGTGACGGAGGAGCAACAATGCGCATCGCTCTCATCCTGTATGTGACGGGAGGAGCGCTGCTATTGTGCTAGGGAAGAGGGCAGCTGATGGACACAGTGGTTTTGCTAAAACATCATCCATCCTTCACTTTAGTTAAGCAAACTCTGGGGTGGGAATATTTACGAGTGTGGTGGCGCACACCTTTAATCCCAGCACTCGGGAGGCAGAGACAGGCGGATTTCTGAGTTTGAGGCCAGCCTGGTCTACAGAGTGAGTTCCAAGAGAAACCCTGTCTCAAAAAACCAAAAAAAAAAAAAAAAGAGTCTCTTTGCTTTGTGTCTGGATTCTTTCACAGCTTCTAATTAGTCCCCATATAAACAACAACCCACAGCCATATGGAATTATTACTTCACTATTTAAGAAATAAGGAAACATATTAACCAATTATAATTTGTAGCTGCTGGCAAATTACAAATTAAAGAGTAATTCACAAATTGATATTTTATCCAAAGTCAGCCCCTAGCACAGGCAAGTTAAGGACAGCATCCTAAGTGACTGACAGCGCTTAACCCAACACTGGAAACCTGCCTCCCAAGTACCACTGCGACAAGGAGGCCTACCTCTTAAAAACTCAGCTGCTTCAGCTCTTCCTGTCTAAGAACAAATAACGACCTATGATACTAGAAACAACTCCCGCACTTGAAACACCTACTCAGCGTTACTACAATCACTACTGAGACAATCTTACATTGTACCTTGTGGTTTAAATAGGAAATGGCCCCCACACGCCCATGTGCTTTACCACTTAGTCCTCAGCTGGTAGCTGTGTCTGAAAACATTGTAGAACCTTTAGGAGGTGGACATACACTGAAGGAAGTTAGTCACTGCAGGAAGGCCTGATGTTATATAGCCCAGCCCCACTTTCAGTTCTCTCCCTGATTCCTGACTACTGATGCCATACGACCAGCCAGCCTCATGCTCCTCCATCATGCCTTTCCCGCTATGATAGACTGCATCTCCTTGGAACTATAAGCCAGAATAAACTCTTGAACCTAAGTTGGTCCCATTAGGTAGTCTGCCTCAGCAATGTTTAAAGTAATTAAGACACGAATGTTCTTCACTATTGTAGATAGGATGCAAGTGTCTTTAAAATTCAAGAACAGCCCAATATCGTGGCACACATCTGTAACCCAAAAGGATTACAAAATTCTAGGCCAGCTGGAGAGCCTATCTCAAACAAAGCTTCCAGAACAATCGCTGCTGACAGAGTTTACTTTGGGGAACTTTCTTTGCCTTTTTTCACTGCTGATCATTCCTCACTTACTGGGAAACAATTCCTTTTTGGTTACTGCAAAGTTAATACACGTGCTTATATTCATTCAACAAAAGCAACAGAATACCAGTTCTGAGCAATGCTGCACCCCCATAATTCCCTCTTACCATCTGTTCTTCATATTACTCAGGCAAAGACCACATTTATTCATTACGTGTAGACTATTAATTCTTATTAGTTCATGGAAATAGACAAGTGGGGAGTGATGTGTTTTGAGGGGAATTGATTGAGCTACATCACCAGACCAATATTTGTAGAAATATATCATACTGAGAAAAAGAGACTATTCCTAATTATAAAGAAAACACAATACAATCAGAGCTGCAGTCTTTAGGTCTCATTCACTCTACACTCCTGGTAGATGGCACATGGTGGAGTCATAAAAAACAGAGGTGCTAAAGGTCTAAGAGGGATGCACAGCACCTATACCAAACCACAGCATGGCTGAAACACAGAACTCAAACCCTGAGGGGAGAAGAACAGATCTTGAATTCCTGTGCAGGACATTTAACCACATGTGCCAGCTCCTCATTTTTAAAGTCCAGGATGATCTGCACAACCTCTCAGACCTGCCTGGACTCTCTGAGCTATCAAGAGTACTTACAACACCAAGCCATGGCATTAACTTACCAAGAATAACAGTAAGCGTGCTCAATGTTACACATGTTGTGGTGGGAGGCGTTCCATACACAGTGTGCTCACAAAGGCTTTCTGGTGAAGCTATTTGCACACCAAAGTTTGTGTACACAAAGCTTTTGCAAATTATTCTTTCATCAAAAAATTTTATTAATAAGTTCCATGAAGCTTGAGTCAAGCTGTACATCTCATCCCTCAGTATCCTGATCACACATCATGCCCTGACTGATATACCAAGAAGCACTTCATCCATCTTCTCTTTCCCTGGGAAAAGTGAATGTTGTCTTCTGGCTGCTACGTCTAAGTAAGGTATATACTGAAAGCTTGTTTCTCAAAGCACAATCCCAAAACTGCAACAAGCGAGTTCTATCAATCCCTGCAAACAATACAAATGTAAACACTGACATAAAAAAAAAAAAAAAAAAAAAAAAAAAAAAAAAAAAAAAAAAAAAAAAAAAAAAAAAAAAAAAAACAATGGTAACACAACACGGAAGGATTCATATAGCCACATTGGGTTAAATTACTTAGCATGGAAAAACTAACATCATTTTCTTGGTGGCTTGGGAGGACTCAGAAAAATCTCCCCACATCAAATCTCAGCCAGTGTCTGATAAAGAAAAGACCAAAGGCTAAGATAATCCAGTGCGACTTAAATACATGGAAAGAAAAACAAATCAAAGCCCAGCAGAAAACTAAGACCAGTGTGATAGCAACTGAGTAGGTACCAGTACTGTTGTAGGCAACAACAATGGAGCAGCAGAAAAACATTTCCATTAGTATCTAAGACTCTTTAAACCTCTTGCCCTTAACTTTTCTCTTGCTTGTGCATGGTGTAGATGCCTGTATGCATCCACATCCACAAGTCTAGGTGTACACGTGTGCATGTGCAGACCTACAACTGACAACAAGTACCCTCCTTATCAGCCTCTGCCTGATATGCTGCACCAGGTCTCTTGTTCTGACCAGAGCTTACATTCTCAGCTGATATGATTAACCAGCTTGCTGTGGGGATCCCATTTCTGGAATTCCAGGCAGAACTCTATGACTATACAGTTTGTCACATGGGATCCACGAATCCAAACTCCACTCCTCTAGATTGCACAGCAAGCTATTTATCTGCTCAGCCATCACCCAAGCCCTCTACTTATATTTTGACAATCAATAAGTAAGCTTTGCCTAAGAAAAGGGAGGGAGTCTCTCAGTATTAGAAATAGCATATATTTAGCATGTTGATGCAAACTTCACAACATTTTAATCACTTCTGAGTTTTGTCTTTATTTACGTGTATGCCAGAATGAGTTTATGTGCACCATGTGCATACACATACATACAGCTGGACGCCAGAAGGGGCATCACACTCCCTAGAACTGAAGTTACAGGAAGCAGTAAGCTTCCAGGCAGGTCTTGGGAAGAGAACCCAGGTCGTCTGCCGGAACAAGAAGTATTCTTAACCACTGAGCCATGTGTCCAGCCCCTAGAGGTGTATTTTAGATGAGAATATAGCATCACTGAATGTCACCAGACGGACGTCCAGTAATCATGCCACCTTGCTCTTTCACAGACCTATAACCATTGACTGACACATTTGTGCCATTATTGCAAAGCTGTCTGGCTTTGTTTTATATCTTGAGACATCATCCATTGAAACAGTTGACCCACCAGCAGTCACAAGTCAAACAAGTTAGATCCAGATTTCTAGAATATTATCTTCATTTCATTAAAAAAAAAAAATCTCTCGGGGCTGGAGAGATGGCTCAGTGGTTAAGAGCACCGACTGCTCTTCCAAAGGTCCTGAGTTCAATTCCCAGCAACCACATGGTGGCTCACAACCATCTGCAATGTGATCTGATGCCCTCTTCTGGTGTGTCTGAAGACAGCTACAGTGTACTCATATACATAAAGTAAATAAATAAATCTTTAAAAAAAAAATCATTTCTCAGGCATAAGCAGAGTAAACAGAAAAGCACAAAGGTGAGCAAACTACTGTGAGGGAGCATCACTTCTAAGTTAGTGATCAACACTTCACAAAAATAATTTGTAGAAAAATTCCTTCAAATGCACCACTTTGGAAAATATTTCAAGTCTTATTTCTATGTCTAAGTAGTAGTCCTTTTTTGTCAAGACATCTTCCATCCATACACAGGGACACGTGGTTAACCTTACCTGATCTCCACACACTGATCCTGGACAGCGGCCAGAAGCTTGCCATTGCTGCATGGGAGACAAGGAAAGAAACCCTGCTCTGAGTGCTTGAGTCTTCAGCATGCACAGAACTATGTCACAATCAGACTTTTTTAAGTTCTGCTTTCATTATCTACATTCTGGTTTGACAATTAAATTAATATGCAGGTATGAAATCATAGAAAATGACTTAATATAGCTTAAATCCCTATGTCTG
This sequence comes from Mus pahari, assembly GCF_900095145.1. NCBI lineage: Eukaryota > Metazoa > Chordata > Mammalia > Rodentia > Muridae > Mus > Mus pahari. The sequence goes on along the minus strand of NC_034596.1, from coordinate 11,906,353 downwards.
AACAATAGCCATATGTAACAAAGGGAATTTAATAAAGATCAAGAATGAAAGCTACAAGGACCCCCAAAATCCATGTCTGTGTCACGATTTAGACAAAAATGCAGTTAGAAGAGTTTTAAGTGGATTTTACACATACTCACTTCGCGAGTACCAAATGCCAGTTTATCTGTTTATTGACCAAGCGAACCAATCCATCAGGAAGCAAAAACGGAGCAGGGCTGAAACCACAACATAACAGTTAGCTTAAAACTGAGCTACGAAAATCATATGGAAGAAAGTAATAACTATATCTATAGAGAGAAGGTTTGATACTAGGAATAAATTTTGAACATTAGTAAACCTAAATTCAAAGCTACTAACTTGATAGCTGAAATTTTAATGAGGTGTTTGGGATAAACACCCCATGGTGTACTAATAGCCCACACACTGACCAACGTAGCCAATTTCCTCTTTCATCTCTTCCCTATTAAACCCTAATTCAGAAATCACAACACACACATATGCACACATACACACATATACATACAAAAATATATGTGCACAAAAAAATATGTGCACACACAGAGACTAAAAAAAAAAAAAAAACTAAATGAAAAACTAACAAAAAAAAAAAAAAAGCCACTGAGCAAGTAGTTCTACAGGAGATCAAAGGTCTCTATATTAGGACTATCTTATCTCCAGAATTATTAAGTTTAAGGTTAGCAAAGAGCTATTACAAACATTGCTAAATGCAGAATATTATCATTTTATTAGACTACTTATTTCCCTGTACAAATAAAACTATTTGCATAAAATATAAATTGAGATATTAATTTGAACATTGTAGCAATATATAAGCAATTACTGGAGAAGTCTGTGAAAAGCACATTTTAAACCAGGTTTAAAAAGTGTTTTATGGGCTGGTGAGATGGCTCAGTAGGTAAGAGCACCCAACTGCTCTTCCGAAGGTCCGGAGTTCAAATCCCAGCAACCACATGGTGACTCATAACCATCCGTAACAAGATCTGATGCCCTCTTCTGGAGTGTCTGAAGACAGCTACAGTGTAATTACATATAATAAATAAATAAATAAATAAATAAATAAATAAATAAATAAATAAATCTTTAAAAAAAAGTGTTTTATATCATCACCCCCTTTAGAGCTGAAAATCTGCACCATAGCTGAACATAACTACACTCAAAGAATTCAAAAGCATGCAACAAGCAAGCTCTGAAGAACTAACACACGGCAACTAAACCACTGGCCATAGCTGATGGAACAAGAACAAAGATGTTCTTATTGTTAAGACACATACAACACACCGATACAACATACGGGCATTCCCTAGGCAGTTGAGCCCATGTCAGAGAAATCAGGGGTCATCAGGAAGTGATCAGTGCTGACTAAGGGAATAAGAACTAGCAAGTGTACTGAGGTGTGTGTCATCAGCTTACACCAAATCCTGGATGTCAACATCTCACCAGAATCAGGCATTCAAAACCTTAAATAATCAGGAGACAGTAATCTTTGTAAGAATTGAAGGCTCACCTGTACCAGATGTACTGACGCAAAAATAACAGATGATCTGGAATAAAAGGAAACACTTGTCCTTTAACAGTTATTTGGAAATAACTTATAAAATAAAGCCAACTTATTATATACTATAACTTTTACAAGATCATATATTTGTTTATATTAAAATACAAGTTTGCCAGGCAGTGCTGGCACACGCCTTTAATCCCAGCACTTGGGAGGCAGAGGCAGGTGGATTTCTGAGTTCGAGGCCAGCCTGGTCTAAAGAGTGAGTTCCAGGACAGCCAGGGTTACACAGAAAAACCCTGTCTCAAAAAACAAAACAAAACAAAACAAAACAAAAAATCCAAGTTTATGTCTTTTGAAACATTGAAATATTTCCCAACTACAAAATTTTTAAATGTTTTGAGATGTTAAATCAAACCATTACTAGAAATCATAGTAAATTGCTCTTTAAAATAAAACTAATTATACAAAATATAAATCAAGATATTAATTTGAACACTGTAGCAACTATATAAGCAATAACTGGAGAAGTCTGTGAAAAGCCAATTTTAAAATGGGTTTAAAACTGTTTTACATCATCACGCTCTCACACACTCTCCTCCTCTTCCTCCTCTTCCTCCTCTTCCTCCTCTTCCTCCTCCTCCTTTTTCTTCTTCTTCTTCTTCTTCTTCTTCTTCTTCTTCTTCTTCTTCTTCTTCTTCTTCTTCTTCCTCTCTCTCTCTCTCTCTCTCTCTCTCTCTNCTTCTTCTTCTTCTTCTTCTTCTTCTTCTTCTTCTTCTTCTTCTTCTTCTTCTTCTTCTTCCTCTCTCTCTCTCTCTCTCTCTCTCTCTCTCTCTCATACGCGCGCGCGCGTGCACACACACACACACACACACACACACACTTCCATGCACACAGCTAGGCATACACCAAGGGAGAAAAGTCTGAAGAACACCATCTCTAAGTTGCAAAATAAAGAAAATTCTATTATAATATGTGAATATTTATACTTTCAATTTTTTCTACAATTATTTTGATCAGTTATATATTTTCTAAATAAAACAAGACTTCATTTATGATTATGAAAATTGAATACATTAGAACTTATATAAAATCACAGCTAGCCACAAGTTTTCTATTTCTTTAAGTTGAATTTTCTCTTCATAAGGAACTCAGATGCAACATGAGGATGACCTTCGAGGCCAGAAGGCAAGTAGTTACATTCCCAAAGAATACTGTGACCAAATCTCCACAGGTAAACATTACAGGAGAGGGCTGGAGAGATGCCTCAGTGCTGAAGAGCACTGGCTGCTCTAGCAGAGGACCTGGGTTCAATTCACAGCACACTCATGATGGCTCACAAACACCTGTAACTTCAGCTCCATGGGATTCTACATCTCTTCAGAATTCTATGGGATCCAGCACACATTTGGTACACACACATGTACTCAGGCACACACACATACATACATATAATATGTAATAAATAAATATAAAACAACACTTGTCAGTCTAGAAGAACTATATCAATCTGTTAATTAATATTATAATGCCCTAACGGTTCAATAAGGCTGATGCTCAACTCTTTCAGACTCCTCCTGATTCATAGGTAAAGTCTATCACTGGTTAAATAAAAGGCCAGTTTTAACCAAATATTTAAGTTGAGCATTTTTGGACCTGTTATATCTGAAATGTTATGTAAACCGTTTACTTACAATGGTCTCTCACAAGCTTGTCAACATCCACAGTCTCTACAAGGCTTCCACTGGACTTATTCATCTCCATCTCATGTACAACAAGACATCTATAATGGCTAAGCCTAGGCCAGAGTTTAGTCCAGACTGAATTAAAACATTCGTACATACATGCATACATCTATAGAAATAAGTACATATAATATTAAATTCAACATGTATGCTAGTTATCTTCATCGGGTTCTTTATCAGAATACTAAAGAGCACACTTTTAAATCTCTAGGCTAAAACTGCATAGTTGTAAAAGGAGAAAAACCTGTCCAGGAGCTATATAATACATAAAATTCAAGGCCTCTTTACCTCTGATTGCCTTTGTGATGATGAATGATGCACCGTGCTTTCGGTTGCCTCTGGGCTAAAATAAAATTAAAAAAAAAAAAGAAAAACTTACAGTTGAGAATTTTATAATACTTGAAACATTTAAATTTATACTTCTCTACTTCTATCCAGAGCATTGAATACCAGCATCAGTATTTTAAAACTTCTTACAGGTTGCAATATGGACTGTGTGTAGTAGCAATAAGAGTGAGAATTATGTTTATAGATACATGTCAGGAAGAACCCCAAGGTGAGGTTAGAAACAGTTTCCAAATCAAAACACCAATGAAAAGACATGGAACCACAGGGGCAGAGCTGAGCTGTGTCTAAATGGTAGAGAACTTGCCTATGACATTCAGGGGCCTGGGTTTGAAACAAAGACAATACTAATTGCCCAGTCAATGCAGTCCATGGGGTGGGCACAGAGACCTAAAACAGATTTCACTAAGAGAAAAAGTGATTACCTATTGTGTATCCATGGAGACAATGTTATTAACAAAGCACAGATATGTAACTACTACACTAATTTGATTCCATAAACATAAACTGAATGGCACTGTCTGTAGAATAAAGAATAACAAATACAGTGAGTAGAGTGCTTTAAAGTACTACCAAGAATAAAATTAATAAGGGCATCAGTAAGAACAGATACGTTACTCCCTGGGATGCTCGCTTAACAAACATGAAGGAATCAGCAGGGAACAACTTGGCACAATGGAGGGATATAAAGTTAATCCGAGGCAGAGCTTATAGGGCAACAGCTGTAGGAAACAGATGTAGAAGTCAATAATGAAGATAGATAAGAAAAGGCAGAGGACAACGAGATTTCAATAAGTTGACTCCGTGCTGTTTTTTTTTTAAATCAACGTAAAGGGCTAAGCATTCTGAGACATTATTACAGACATTTCAGAAATGGTAGATATCTTTATCCAACTTAAAGCAGCGACAGCCTCTCAATTTCATAATCTACAAAATGTCTATGTCACTCCTTAGAAACCGAAACGAATAACAATATATGCAGATTTTTGCCATTATAAGACCTAATTGGAGACAAGCAGAATAAATGCTCAGAAGACATGGTAAGGGAGCCAGATTCAAGAGTCGATAATAAAGGTTCTTTCTAACCATGCTGCTTCCCCCCCGGGCCTAACACATTGGCATCCCAGGCACTTGATACTGTATATGTCAAGTAAATGGGCCTTAGGCTCCTGCTTTTCACCCTATGACCCGGAGGCTTTCCCTAGGAAACTGGGAACTCCAGGGTCCATAGTTGGCAAACAGCACAGCTTTGTCTCCAACAGAACTGGAGAACCGCAGCTTCTTTCTCTACACTCCCTTGGCACTCTACTCAGCCAGCACTTCGGGCTTGGTAATGAGAAGCGTTCACTGGACTGGTTGTCTCTCCTTCGCACTGCAAGCTCCATGAAAACTCTCCTCTCTGAATGCCCAGCAGCCTGCACCATATCTGGGGTCCGAATGTGAGTGTGTGTGTGTGTGTGTGTGTGTGTGTGTGTGTGTGTGTGTGTGCACAGAGAGGGAGACAGACAGAAGAGAGAGACAGAGAGAGAGACAAAGACAGAGACAGAGAGATACAGAGACAGACAGACAGGCAAACATACACACACACACACACACACACACACACACACACACGTAAATGCGTATTACTAAGATTTTTTAAGGACTGTAGAGTCCTGCGAAATTCTCCCGCCACACGTAACAAGATTACAAGGCAAGTCCGGATATGACAAGGACTTAGGGAAGAAGAGTGACACTGACCTGCCGAGAGGGTGACAGCCAGCCTGAGTGGGGATACACAGCCGAATTCGGAGCCAAGGCTGACTACAGCCACCCTTCAGCGAGCCCTGGACCCGGCAGCCCCGCCGTTGCCAGGAGACAGCGCAGCGGCTCTCCCCGCTCCACTCGCACGGCGTGGCACCGCGACGTGGCTCTCCACGCCCCGCGCCCGCGCCCGCGCCAGGCCTACAGCCTTAAAACGAAAGCCCGGCTCACCTGCACTTCTGTCTCAGGTGGCCACTCGGTGTTGACCAGCAAGTCATAGAGAATCGTCTCCTCCTCGTCTGCAGAGCCCGGACTCAAAGCCGGTGCTGACTCCGGGGCCGCCATGTTGGCCGGGAACAGAGTGGTGGAGGGAGGGGCACGACGGCGCCGCGCGCGGGTCAAACTTTCCCGGACGCGGCCGCTGGTGATTGGTAGAGTGAAATGAATTAATTAACTGCTGAAAGGGAATACTAAAATTGATAGAAAGGGAATGCTAAACTTGACCGATCTGTGGGTCTGAGAATGACCTTCTCGTGTCTGAGCTATGTCTTGGACCCTGGTTCACTCTTTGCTCATTTGTGCCTGAAATGAATCAAGTCATTGAACTTTTCTTACCCAGTCAACTTCTACAAAGCTGTAAGACCCTCCCAGAGTGCTGGTGTTCATGTACAGATCCTTCCTCAAATACTGAACGTGTTCAGACAGTGGACTTTAAATGCTCCAAAGGGTTATCCAGTTCAACAGATTAAGCTAACGGTTAAGTATCACAGAAAGGGTGTTTTAGGTACCTAGGAAAAACAGTGAGGGCCATAGCATCTGATGGAGACACCCTGTAACAAGTAGAGCCTGTCAGCTGTATAAGACAGGATGCCGTAGAAATCACCATACAACATGGACTAGCCTCAGACCCAGTCCTCCTGCCTGAGCCTCCCCAGTGCTCAGAGTACAGAGATGTGCCATCAGGTCCAGCCCTGGGCCTTCAACTATAGGTACAAATTGGGTCCACTGGAGGTCAGGAGGGCATATTTCTGTTAGAGAGGAATGTGGTGCACAAAGACATAGAAAGATTAAGTTTCGATGACAGACAGGGTGAATAGAGAGGCCAAGCTGAGAAAGGGTGTGGAGGGCGATAAAGATAGGATAGCTTGAGGATTCCCTAGAGGGGAAACTTACCTCATTTGCTTATTCATTCATTCATTCATTCATTCATTCATTCATTCATTCGTTCATTCATTCATTCAGCAAATGCCTGTCTTTGGAAGGCCTTTGACATCCCTATGACCTGGATGACCACATTGTAGGGTTGAAAAGAAGCACAAATTCACAAGATACCTTTCAGAAATTATCCTGTAGAATAACCAACTCAGTGCATTAGGCAATGGTATAGTAAAATGTACAACTGGAGCGTGTCTAATGGTTCCCATGTTGCTCCAAGTTCATCTGCCCCTTGTACTCTCACAGCTAAACTTTTGCTATACACGCACACACACACCATTCAACCTTGCTGTTTCTAAGACAACAGACACACATAAACATCAGGAGATCTGACACGGATGTTCTTTGTACGTAGAGGTTGTGCCTGATATGGATCTGCTATTGCTCCCTCATCTCCTTCAGGTTGTTGTTTAAGTGCCACCTTCCCTCCAAGCTCCACCCTGCTTTCTCCTGTCTAGGTTCCCACTCCAGCTTCCCAGCCCTCCCCATGCCTGCTCAGGTTGTCTGTTTGTTTAACACGACATTTGTCATCATTGGATATGCTCTGTGATGTATAATTTATTTTACTTGTGTACAGTCTGTCCTCATCCTCCAAAAATGTAAACTCTAGCCCAGAAGAGTGCAATGACGTCAGGTATAATAGATTCATTTCACAGCTGCACTGTGTCCCCAGGGTTTAAAACAATACCAAGCACAGAGCAAAATTCATACTTCCGAGAGGCTGGAGAGATGGCTCAGCAGTTAAGAGCACTGAGTGTCCTTCCAGAGAACCACTGTCTTAGGGTTTTACTGAGGTGAACAGACACCATGACCAAGGCAATTCTTTTTTTTTTTTTTTTTTGAAAATATATTTTATTTTTATATGAGTACACTGTAGCTGTCTTCAACACATCAGAAGCGGCAATCAGATCCCATTACAGATGGTTGTGAGCCACCATGTGCTTACTGAGAATTGAACTCAGGACCTATGGAAAAGCAGTCGGTGCTCTTAACCACTGAGTCATCTCTTTTGTGACCCAAGGCAACTCTTATAAGGATATCATTTAATTGGGGCTGGCTTACAGGTTCAAAGGTTCATCCATTATCATCAAGGTGGAAGCATGACAGTATCCAGGCACACATGGCACAGGAAGAGCTGAGAGCTCTACATTTTCATCTGAAGGCTACTAGGCTTCCAGCTTCCAGGCTTAAAGCACACACCCACGGTGACAAAATTCCTCCAACAAGGCCACACTTATTCCAACAAAGCCACACCTCCTCCTAATAGTGCTACTCCCTGGGCCAAGCATATTCAAACCAACACAACCATGCTTCAATTCCCAGCACCCACATGGCAGATCACACCTGTCTGTAACTCCTGGATCCAACACCATCACACAGACATACATGCAGATAAAACACCAATGCACATAAAAAAGTTATGTGTGTGTCTGTGTTGAATAAGTAAAGAATTTTCAAAAGCAATTGTTTAGACAAACTTGGTGTTTTGTCCCTGCAACCTTAGAACTCCTAGTTGCAAGCAGACCTCTTATATCTGTCTTTTGCACAGTTCTCACTCACAAAAATTTTCAAATCACTTATTTCTACACACGGAGTATTTCTTTTGCAGCAGTGATGTCTTTTCATCAAGTTTCCAAATGCAAATCAACCCCAGCATTTTCTCTTCCTACTCCATACAGTATACCAAGTCACGCAGACTCAAAGAGCACTTCTCACCTGACACATTGTGGACTACAAAGAGGTAGGAATTCTTGGTAGGGAAAATGTTAGGAGTCCCACTGGGATTATACAGTACCTTAGAACAGCACCCACTTTCAACTATGAACACCTTTCTACGTCCAACCTCTTCCCTGTCTTTCCTTCTGACAGACCCTGGGGTTACTTCTCCTCCTTCCATTTTCCCTATCACGTGATCATACAACTACAGTGAACAAGGGATGTTTAACTTGGGCTTGAGATGTGAACTTCCATTCACAGATAGAAACATTAAACTTACAAAACTCCATCACAATAGACCCAAATTCATGCAGTGTTTTAGCCAGGCATAGTGGCAAGCACCTGTGATCCTAGCACTTGGGAGACTGAGTCAGGAGGATGCCCCTAAGTTCAAAACCAGCCTGAGCTATGTAGAGAACCTTTAAACAACAAACGAACACAAACAAACAAACATGTTTCTTAAGAACCATATGTTCTTTTCTTTATATGACAGCACATGGCAGGGGTTTGGATGGCAAATGATAATTAAATGCTGTAGGTTAAGCATTCCCATGGTTGAAGGAGTAAATAAGCATTTGGGAGTGACAAGGAGTACTGTACCCTTACCAACATGTAAAATTGTATTGCCATCAACCTGATCTGATGGAGGAAAAAGAAGTGTTGTGTGAGAGTTTGATTGCTGCATGCTTCTGTAACCCTCAAATCTATATCATGCCGCTGAAAGTCCATCTTCTATGGTCTAAATATGTCTTCTCTCCAAATGTGAACGTTAAAACATTCTGGAATGGAGTGTTATACAGATGTAAGGTTCAGGAAAGATGGTTAAGGGAGCTGGAGAGAGGCTCAATGGAGAAAGTGTTTGAGGGGCAAGCATGGGGGACCTATCTCAGAACAAACATAAGATACAGGGCAGGAAATGGTTGCACAGAGAGCAGAGATGGAGAGAGGATGGCTGGGGCTTACTGGCTGCTAGCCTAGGTCTAGTTTCACTGAGAACTTCTACCTTAAAAGAATGAAGCAAATAGTAACATAGTAAGACAGCATGCATGCCCCTCTAACTCCCCGTGCATGCATCACACACACACACACACACACACACACACACACACAGCAAATATACAAAACAGTTGATGGATATTTTTTATCCTTCCTACTATGTAAGGACACAGGAAAAAAGTGCAATATATGTGCAATAGGCTTCTCATTAGATGCCAAATTGTGTGCTTTGATCTTGGGAGCTTGGATTTCTTAACCTCAAGAAGTGTCAGCAATTAGTTCCTCTTGTCTAGAAAATAGTCAGTTTTAGATACTTTTATTGAAGCAACCCAAGAGACTACGGGTTAATCAAATAATTCAGAGACACTTTAAATCATAAATAAATCATTTTAAAAGAAAGATTATTGAAGATACTAAACATGAGTTGTAACTGTGGAAAACTTAAGGAAATAAGAGAAACTGAGATAGTTACACAGTAGACATCATTATCACAACTGCCGCTGGGTATGCCTGCTTCTGCCCCTGATCCTGATCCTGCTCCCACTCCTGCCCCCATGACGCCACCCTTACCCTACCCCACCCCCCACTCCATCCCATCCATGTGGTCCAGCCAAGCTTGTAAGCTGGCAATGGTTCAACTTATTGAGAAGGTACTGTGGCATGTTCATTAAAAGAACAGTGATGTTATGCTTACATAAGCTTTTGATGGGAAAGGGGTAAAAGGAGCTAGGAATAAGAATGTTTACCTGCATCCTTCTATCCTAACCACACAGCAAGTATATCTCAAATCAAATAAAATATGATTAGAATTTACTTTGATGATTGGCCATACAAATTTACACCTTACAATCAGACAGAAATTGCTTAACAATGTCTCAGAAAATGTATAATTTTCATCTCTTAATTCTTTCATGTTGAGCTATCGTTATGTGATAGATTCATTGCGTCCTTGCTCTGCTTTTTAGTCTCTATTGGCTAAAAGGCCCATTAAGCTAAAAGCCATATATGATTCAGCGTTTAACCAGTTTATGCTCCTACTTATCAGAAACCAAAGCGATTGGTTTGTCACATGCAGTGCCTTCCATTTTAAATTTGAAATTGTGTAATAAAATTGAATTAAGGCATTTAAATCCTGCCCATCATAGGTGCCATGCATTTCCACCTCATTGGATGGTGCACAAATAGTTTACGAAGAATATAAAATTTTAATTATCATAATAAAAGCATATTGAGAGGCATCCAAGACATTCTTTTTTTTCTCCAAAAACCTAAAGATCCCAGTAAATCCCTCTATAAATATTGTAAGACTGTCATAATATCTCTTGGCAGCCAAAATAATATCATAAAGTTCAAGCATAATTTGAGCCAAGAAGAAATCCCCAACCACTTACTTGAAACTTGCTTACTCTAATCTACTATACTGTTAAACAGGTCATTTCTTCCTCCATTTCTGTCATTCAGAAATTAAATGGTGTGATCATTGGAGAATAGGCCCTCCCAGTCTACATGTAATGGCAAATGCAGCAATTAGCCTGTGCTGGTCAATACTGCTTCCAAGCTGACTGGTGGCTGTTATTGGCTATAAATAGATAGGTAGCTAACTGTGCTTTAAAGAATTATCTCACTCTTAAAGCCTCTGCTGGGATGGACAGACTGACACTTGAAATTCCATTCACAGATGTGGAAATCAAAGCAGATAGAATTCTAATATCACAACAGAGTAAAACCTATAGATGGTTCTCCAGGTTTGACCCTTATGCTTTTTTTTTTTTTTAATTGTAGGATGGCACATCACAGAGAGTGCATGGAAAAAAAAAATCTTAGGTCTTACTTCCAAAACTTGTACTCCACAAAATTGGAAAATCTTAAAGAAATGTATGATATTCTAGACAGATACCACTTACCAAAGTTAAATAAAGATCAGGTAAAGTATTTAAACAACCCCACAACACCTCGAGAAATAAAAGCAGTCATTAAAAGTCTCCAAACCAAAAAAGCTCAGGGCCAGATGGCTTTAGTGCAGAATTCTACTGGACTTTCAAAGAAGAGCTAATTTCAATACTCCACAAACTATTCCACAAAATAGAAACAGAAGAAATACTGCCAAACTCATTATATGAGGCCACAGTCACCCTGTCACCTAAACTACACAAAGACTCAACAAAGAAAAAGAATTTCAGACCGATTTTTCTTTTGAACATTGATGCAAAAATATCCAAAAATAATAATAATAATAATGCTTAAAACCAGAATTCCGGAACACATCCATCAAGATCAAGTAGGCTTCATCCTAGGGATGCAGGGATGGTTTTACATATGAAAAGCCATCAATATAATCCACCACATAACAAAGAAAAGAGTTACATGATTATCTCATTAGATGCTGAAAAGCCTTTGATAAAATCCAACACCCCTTCATGTTAAATGGATGAGAGAAATCAGAAATACAGGGCATATACCTAAACATAATCAACACAATATACAGAAAGCCAATAGCCAACATCAACCTAAATAGAGAGAAACTTACAGCATTTCCACTAAAGTCGGGGACAAGACAAGGCTTCCCACTGTCTATCTATTCAGTATAGTACTTGAAGTTCTAGCCCGGACAATAAGACAACTAAAGGAGATTAAAGGGATACAAATTGGAAAGGAGGAAGTCAAAGTATCCATTTGTGGATGATATGGTAGCATACATAAGCAACCTCTGTATACATAGACACAGAGAACCCTTGCAGCTGATAAACACCTTCAGCAGAGTGGCTACGCACAAAATTAACTCAAGAAAATGAGTGGCCCTCACAGTAGCCTTGAACATAAAATGCCTTGGTATAACTCTAACCAAGCAAGCGAAGGATCTGTAGGACAAAAACCTCAAGTCCATGAAGAAAGAAACTGAAGAAGTCATCAGAAGATGGAAAGATCTCCCATGATCATGAATAGATAGGATTAACTTAGTGAAAATCTCCATCTTACAAAAAGCAATCTACAGATTCAATGCAATCTCTATCAAAATTCCGACACAATTTTATAGACTTTGAAAGAGCAATTCTCAACTTCATATGGAAAGACAAAAAAAAAACCAGGATAGCCAAAACAATCCTGAACATTATAAGAACTTCAGAAAGAGTCACCATCTCAGACCTCAAACTGCACTACAGAGCAATAGTGATTTAAAAAAAACTGCATGGTATTGGTACAGAAAGAGATATGTTGATCAATGGAATGGAACTGAAGACCCAAAAATAAATCCACACACCTATGGACACTTGATTCTTGATAAAGAAGCCAAAACCATACAATGAAAATGAAACCATCTTCAGCAAATATTGCTGGTCTAACTGAATATCTACATGTAGAAGAATGAAAATAGATCCATACTTACCACCCTGCACAAAACTCAAGTCCAAGTGGATCAAAGACCTCAACATAATACACTAAATCTCACAGAACAGAAAGTCAGAAATGCCCTTGAAAGCATTGGTATGGGTGACAAGTTTCCAAACAGAATACCAGAGGCTTAGGCTCTACAATCGACAATTGATAGATGGGACTTCATGTAACTGCAAAGCTTCTGTAAGGCAAGGGACACTGTCAATAGGACAAAGCAGCAGCTCACAGATTGGGAAATGATCTTCACCAACCATACATCTGACAGAGGGCTAATATCCAAATTTTACAAAGAACTCAAGAAGTTAGACACCAAAAGGCCCACCCACCCACCCCCCAAAAAAACAATTAAAAATGAGGTACAGAACTAACCAGAGGATTCCGAACAGAGGAATCTTGAATGGTTGAGAAGCCCTTAAAGAAATGTTCAAAGTCCTTAGTCATCAGGGAAATGTAAATCAAAACAACTATGACGTTCCATATTACACTGGTCAGAATTGCTAAGATTTAAAACAAACCGTTAAGAGCAGTGCCTGCTAGCAGGGAAGTAGAGCAAGGGGAACACTTCCTCGTTGCTGGTGGGAGTGCAAATTGTACAGCCACTTTGGAAATGAATATGGTGGTTTCTCAGAAATTTGGGAATAGTTCTACCGGGAGACCCAGCTATATCACTCCTGGGCATATACTCAAAAGATGCTCCAACATCCCACAAAGACACTTGCTCAACTATGTTCATAGCAGCTTTATCCATAATAGCCAGAAACTCGAAACAGCTTAAATGTCCCTCAGCTGAAAGATGGATAAAGGAAATGTAGTACATCTATACAATGGAGTACTGTTCAGCTATTAAAAACAAAGATATCATGAATTTTGCAGTCAAGTGGATGGAACTTGAGAATATCATTCTGAGTAAGGTAACCCAGTTCCAAAAGGACATGCATGGTATGCACTCACTCATAAGTGGATATTAGCCATAAAAAACAAAAAACAAAAAAAAAACAAAAAAAAAAACAAAAAACTGGTATTATATTACAGCCCACAGACCCGAAGAAGCTAAACGAGAAGAAAGGCCCAATGGAGGAAACTTGAATTACACTTCAAAGGGGGACTAAAATAGTCATAAGAATCAGATGGGAGAGAACTTGGTGAAAGAGGAGATGAGAAGGGGAATGGGAAGTTCAGGATCAGGTGTGGGAAAGGACAGGAGAGATGGGTAGATGGCATGAAAATGAATGGAAATCTGCCACTGAGGGGGGTGAGGGGATAGAGGGCATCTCCAGGATGAGACAGAGACCTTAGAAAAGGGAGGCACCCAAGAATTAATGGAGGTGACCTTAGCTGTGACTCACTACATTGGGAACACGGAACCTGAAGAGGCCACCTCCTGTATCCAGACAAGAACCTGAAGAGGCCACCTCCTGTATCCAGACAAGAACCTTGGTGGGGTGATAGAGACACTCACAAAACTTCAACCCAATGTTTATCCTCTCTCCAAGAAATGTAGGCACGGGGAGGAGCAGAGATGGAGGGAATGGCTGACCAATAACCGCCTCAACTTGAGACCCGTCCCATGGGCAAGCACCAATCCCTAATGATACTCTGTTGTGCTTGCAGACAGGAGTATGTTGTCCTCTGAGAGGCTCCACCCAGCAGCTGACTGAGACAGTTATAGACACCCACAGCCAAAGAGTAGATGGAGCTTGGGGACTCTTATGGAAGAATAGTAGGGAGGATTGCAGCCCCGAAAGAGATAGGAACCCCACAGGAAGGCCAGCAGAGTCAACTAACCTGGACCCTTGAGGCTCTCAGAGTCTAAACCATCAACCAAAGAACATACCAGGGCTGAGCCTAGGCCTCCCCACTCATCTGTAGCAGATGTGCAGCTTAATCTCATGTGGGTCCGGAACAACTGGAACAAGGCTGTCCCCAAAACTGTTGCCTGTCTGTGGGATATGTTCTAGTGTCTGGGCTGCCTTGTCTGGCCTCAGTGGAAGAGGAAGTGCCCAGCCTTGCAGAGACTTCAAGTGCTAAGGTGTGGGGGGGAGGGGTGCCTATGGAGACCCACTGCTCAGAGGGGAAGGGGAGGGAGTCTGGGAAGAAGGGAGTGGAGAGGGGGAAGGATTGTGGGAGGGGCAGTGAGTGGGATGCAAAGTGAATAAGTAAAAAATATAAATTTAAATTTAAAAAACAAACAAAGAAAACATAAACAGATAATCATATATTTTGCTACAGAAGAAAAAAATATAACATGGATGTCCCAAAAAACATGGACTGGAATATGGGAAATAAGAATGTGTGTCGATTTGAGCAGGCTGTGACAGAAGGCACTAGTATAAAGAAGGAATTTTGACGGAAAGCATTAAATCTTTAAGCTTTCAATCTCTTTCTCAAAAACAATCAAAACTATCAAAAATCAAACTAAATAAAAAATAACACACACACACACACACACACACACACACACACACATGCACAAAATACCAAAACTAAAAGCCCATAAACAAGCCAGGCATGATGGTGCACACCTTTAATCCCAGAACTTGGGAGGCAGAGGCAGGCGAATTTCAGAGTTCGAGGTCAGCCTGGTCTACAGAGTGAGTTCCAGGACAGCCAGAGATACACAGAGAAACCCTGTCTCAAAAAACCAAAAAAAAAAAAAAAAAAAAAAAAAAGCCCACAAACAATCCAGAGTTCATTTTCTTTTGGTCACCTACTCTTGGGCATGGAGGTTGCCCTGGAGTATGTGTGGTTCAGATAGCCACTGACACACTCCACTGGAGAAAATTGACTTTCCCTTTACCAACAGGCAGGGTATCAATTGCAAGCAGATTCTTAGAAGATATTTTTTTCCTTCCTTCCTTCCTTCCTTCCTTCCTTCCTTCCTTCCTTCCTTCCTTCCTTCCTTCCTTCCTTTCTTTCTTTTCTTTTTTTTGTTCTTTCTTTCTCTCTTTCTTCCTTCCTTTTTTTCTTCCTTCCTTCCTTTTACTTCCTTCCTTCCTTCCTTCCTTCCTTCCTTTCTTTCTTTCTTTCTTCCTTTTTTTTCTTTCTTCCTTTCATGATAAGCAGGGCTTCTACATTGTTGCAGAACAAGTCCTGAGGCTTCCTTCTCATTCATTCATTTTTAAAGTTCCTGTTTTGTTTCTGTATTTTAGTTTCTACTCTGGGTATTTGCAGCAATCTTTTTCTGTCATACAGCGTGCATGAAAGGAGACTCACTAAACCAAGCAGAGGAGAACAGCTGGCTTCTCTGCTTTATCTCAAACAGCCATCCAGCTCCCAGACCCACAGAGTGAACAAACCAACAACGGCTCCAAAAGAAGACGGTTGACAGAGTCCAAAAGGAATGAGCCAACTGTCAATATGCACCAGCCACCACTTGAACTCCCCAGCACTTGGCAGGGGCCTTTATGAATGACAGAGTGTCCCATGTCCCCAGCAGGGAACACCATCAGTGAAATTACAGTGCTTCCCATCACAAGGGCTGCCAGTTGTGTCGACACGTGTGGCGATGCCCAGGGAGACTAAAGAACACCAGAAACTCAGAAATTCAACGGGCAATTATAAAAACAAGATAGTACTTTGTGTGGGTTGGATATTTTGTTTTGTTTTGTTATTTTAAGGCAAGGCCTTATGATGTAGCTGTTGCTTGCCTGGAACTCATTATATAGACTAGGTTAGCCTATAACTCACAGAAATTTGTATGCCTCTGCCTCCCAAGTTCTGGTATTAGAGGAGTTTACCACATCTAGCTGAGAGTAGCCTGTTATACTTAACTTGAAAGTATATCTCAAATAAATTGTATTGCCTGTATCATTATGGCTAGCTTTAGTTCAGCATGTAGGAAGTTAATGTAACCATATGTCCACTTCTGGAGAGTTATGCATATGAACCAATAGGCAAAGAAGGGAGTTATTGTGCTGGCTAGAGTGATTTTTTTTCCTGATTACCAAGAGGAAATAGGAATAATGTTCTGAAATGGAATTAAGATCATTCCCTTGAAACTGGGCTGACCTTAATAATTGTCAGAATTAATACAATCAGGGAGAATTAACTCTGCTTAACCTCTAAAGCTCAGTTCAAAAGGCCACATGGTAGATACATTTGCACCACCTACTTTGGGAACAAAAACACTTTGTAGCCTGGTTCATGTGTAATGCTATAGATAACCACAGACCCAGCCAGGTGCTCATGAACATGAACATCAGCTATGTGATGTAATGGCTGAGTCTTGTCATGAGTCCAGCCCAGCCTTGGAGTCTTTCAGTAGAGCTGCTACCTGTTGTGAAACGAAGGGAATCCATCCATATTGTGCCTGTCTGCCTTCCTCACCCACAGAATCCATGAGCAAAATAAAGGTGCTAAGCTATACTGGGTGATTTACTACGCAGCCATAGTAACTGGAACATTGCCACTCAGGGCTACACTTGAATCAGCTTTTGCAAATCCCTATCGTAGCCTTCTTATTGTAGCCTAGGGATAAGGCAAGGTGAGTTTCTATATTCAGAATTATTTCTGCTAAGTATTTTTGAAGCATCGGTGACTGTCTTATTTACTACGTACCCCTTTTTGATACAAGCAAATTGACTAATTTCAAGCCGCTAAGTGACCGCAAGCTAACACACAACCCATGCAGTCAGTGCCACAGGTACATAGGAGGTGCGGGGGGGGGGGGGTGAGGATTTCAGGAAGGAGAAAACAAGGCACAGTTTCCATGTGCTGGTATAAAATGTCTCTCTATAAGAAAAGGGAAATGTGGGCAGATTCTGGGGTGCTGGGATTTAGGATGTCTGTCTGGTACACATTCTGTTCTTAAGTACTCAAAGCCTCCAGGCCATGGTCTGCTCAGACTCCAAGTTCAGCACGTTTCCCTGGGAGTCATCAGAATCGCCCATAGAGGCTGGTGAGCCTGAAAGACAGTGGGCCATCTAGACAGACCACGGGCATGGAGGAGAGAGAGCCGAAGTTCTGCCTGCCTGCATGCCAGTCAGCATCCAGTCATAATGAATGGCCCTGCCAGGCTCACTTGTAATGAGATGGACAGTTAGTGAGATCTCTTTTTCTGCTTTACAGTCCCTCTGCAACTCTTCCAGGCTGCCCTTTGTCTCCTGCCCTCCATATATCTGGAGCGAAAGACTTTATGGCCGCTTCTTCAGGGGATACAGAATTCTACATCTCTGGATTTATGTGTGTTTGCCAGGCCCCCTCTGGTCCCTGTATCATAAGGTGAATGCCAGGGCAGGGAGAATAATGTTGCATTCTAATAGATCTGGGCCGGTTTCTGACAGCTTATTTTGACAAAAGCATAAAATTCAATAATTGTTGCTCAGCTCAGAAGCTGCAGAAAACACAGAAGTTTTAAAAAGGAAAAAAGAAAGAGAAGGTTTAAATGCAGCCTACCCCATATCCACATTGTTGAGTTAGGTAAACTGTGAAAAGCATGGAGAGGTAAAGCGACAGATTTAGGGACAACAGATGGTTTAGAAGCAGCAGGATTTACTCCAGAGGATGTTCTGCACAGGTCCACAGGTCTCTTTCCAGCACGGAAGGACTACTGCTTGTGAGCAAGCACAGCAGGGCATCTGCTAGGGAAATGGGTCTTTGTGAAAACCCACAGAAGAAGGCCCAGAAGGAGTTTTTATTTGGCAGTTTTTGTAAGGATGACAAAAGGTCAAAAACAGTGGATGTTGCCTTAATTAACCCTACATTTTCCAATTGTAGAACTGCTTGTACCACATACTGGCTATCCGAAATCAAATTAAAGGCCTCTTCAATTTCTAGGAACACTTGTAGGATAGCATGTAATTCTATCACTTGTGCAGATTGAGAAGGGAACAGATGAACTCATGGGGCATCTCCTTCCACATAAACCACTCCTACCCCTCCTTTCGATCCATCTGTAAACACATTAACCACACCAGCAATGGGTTCAATTCTAGTTATTTTGGGAAAAATCACTGGATTGCGAATTATAAATTGTATCCATGGGTGAGAGGGATAGTGATTATCAAATATGCCGGTCATACTGGTGCATAGAATTGCCCACTCATCATTTGTGGCTGCCAACACCTCCACCTACCTAAGTGTGTGAGGTGTGATAATCATGTCAGGTTATTTTCCAAATGCTCCCAGGCTCATTTTAATGCCTTTTAAAATCAATTGAGCCACACTTTCAGGGTACCAAGATAATACCTTTGCGGGTGAATGATGTAAAAACACCCAACCTAAGGGCCCTTTCTGCCACAGGACTCCTGTGGGGGAAAACTCAATGGCAATAACACAGAATAAGACAGGCAAAGAAAGATCTATACGATCGATCTGAGCTTTAGCAAGACTTTGTTCTACGATTTTTTTATACATTCTCGAGCCTTCATGGTCAATTGTCTAGGGGAATGCAAATCCGAATTGCCTTTCAAGATTGCAAACAAAGGTTGTAATTCTGCATTAGAAATTTTGCAAAATGGGCGATTCCAATTAATGTCTCCTACTAATTTTTGAAAGTCATTTAAAGTTTGTAACTTATCTAACCTCAAAGTTAGCTTTAGAGGTTCCACCATATTATCAGTTAATTTTGTTCCTGTAATTCTTTTAATTATTGTTTCCAAAAATTTGCCTAGAATTTAACTCTGCTTCGTTTGAGAAGCCGCGGGAGCCAACCCCCTCAGGAAGGTGCTTTAAAGAAGATGCACGAGGAAGAGCATCACCAACAGATGTCCATCCTCCAGCTGCAGCCGATCCAAGTGAATGAGGTGCACGTGGCCAAAATGCAGCAGATAGAGCCGGAGTGCGAGATGGCCGAGGAGGAGCACAGGATCAAAATGGAAGTCCTCAACATAAAGAAGATGTACTGGGAGAGGAAGCTGCAGACTTTGACCAAGGAGTGGCCCATCTCCTCATTTAACTGGCCCTTTCCCAATTCACCCTAAGACTTGGGGATGGCTCCCTTGTAGTTAATCTGTGTTGGCAAGGCGAGTGTGGGGTGTGGCCTTGGTGGTCACTAGCCCGCAACAGACCTGTGTCTAGGTGGATTAGAGTGGTAGTAGTCACTTACTTAACGATACATTCAGGTAAACAGCTGCACCCCGTCTACCCCCGCCCCCAGGTGGCCAAGAAGCTGTTACAGTCTTCTAAAAGTCACCACTATGTGTACTATAATCCTGACGAACCATGTGTGAGTGTTGTGGGTTTTTTTGTTTGTTTGTTAGTTTTTGTTTTTTGTTTTTTTGTTTTTTGTTTTTTTTAAGAAATGCAAGGTAAAAGAGTGTGGCTGGTGATTTTGACTTTACCTTTTAGTGGGTTTATGGTCTTTTGTTTGTTTTTCAACTGACTGGAGCTTTTACACCCAGGTAGCCCGCCCCGTTGTATGGCTGGGTCCTTAGCTGTTTCCCCACCTCTGTAGTGTACTAGGAGTGTGTGGTGTAGTGTACTAGGAGTTTGAAAAGCCCAGCCTTTGGAGGGGTGTTTCCTCATGTGGGTCACACACTGCCTTTTAAGACTTTCCCCAGAGAGGCTTTCCAACCAACCATGTCTCCAGCAGAGGCGGCTTCAGTACAAGTTAACAACTTTGAGGGCTTAATGTTCATTTAGGTTCCTGCATCCTGTTTGTTTTATTAAGAGTGTCTTAAAATTTAAAAAAAAAAAATAGTGTTTTTTTGTGGGACAGAAACATCAAAATGAAAAGAGGTGCTTATTCTCTCCAATGAGAGAATATGCAGCATTTTGGGCCAGCATGGTGCTCCAGACTATGCCTCTCCTCTTGTAGTGAGTACTTCATGCAAGGCTCCCTTTACATACCGCAATATGGCCATCATATGCCATTTCCAGCTAACAAGAAGGAAGAAGCATGTGATACTTTCTTTAAAGGTACTTCCCAGAAGTCTCACACAACACTGGTGTTTATACATCACTAGCCAGAATAGATGAATATAGCCATGTTTAGGTACTGGAAGTAGTGGACTGAAAAAGCAGTCTTTATCATGGGTAGCCTTGTGTATAGATAAAAGTCCAAATTTGAAGAGAAATGAGAAATAAACATCAGAGTAACAGTTTTCACAAGGAAAGAGCTTAGTTGAATCTGAATGACGGTTGGGAGATTATCAAGAAAATAGGTGCTACAATGGGAAGATATTTATTATTATGTCCAGTGAGTTATGGAAGGAAGATAGTTTTTATTGTAAGTGGCTATAGATTCTTTGCTATTACAAAGGGGTAAAATATATTTCTGTCCCTGCTCCAAGAATAAAGGTTGGTTGTATGGTCAGTAGAATTTGTTTGAGGTGACATCATATAGGATCATGAGTAGGCACCTTGTATTGCAGGAACACATGTTGGTGCAACCCTGTTAGGAAGCAGTAAGTCTTTCATCTGTGGTATTGATCTTGTAGTGAGAGGGTCCAAGCTGACCACATGCACAGAGCAAAGGCCATAAAACATAATGCTGAAGCACCATTCACAGCCCACCACCACCTCTCAGCCTACCCAAGACACCATTGAAATGCAACAGCACAGTGAGTCGTAGGAGTGTCACACAAAGGAGAAGAAATACACAGCCAAAACCCTGCCCCCGTTTGACCTACAGAATTGCGATCTAAGAAACTGGTTGTTATATGAAGCCATTACGTTTTGGATAGCTATAATGCTGTGTAGATATCAAGAACTAGAAAGGAAGGCTATTCTAGGGGTGGGTGCTTTGGAAAATATACAGTGCTGTGAGACAGTCCGCTGTGTGCAATGGATTCTGCACAGTGGGATAGGCTGGAAAGTAAAATTTATGGAAGACAGTGGCAGGTCATAAGTTAGGAGGAGGCTAGAAGTGGACGATCTGCTGTACGCTGATCTCTCACACACACACTCCAGAGCCTTGTCTATCATGACCTGTATGAAGGGGAAAAAGCTGAGGTAAGGTCATAATTCAATGTGAAGAGCAAAGACTCCCTTAGTCCATTTTTATCAACACATGTGTCTGAGGGCCGTCTTCATGGGCAGTGTTTTAAGAAGGAGATGGTTGCTCTTATCTTGTGAAATGACAGGTAGATAAGTTTGTATTAGGAGCTGTGAGTAGGGACTGGGAAACTGTGTACGGGGACTTGTTTTAGATTAAAACAGCATCCTTTACTGCTTCCTTCTTGGCTAAATCTCCAGGTTCTTGGCAGCTTGCTTTCATGTTCCAAGAAAGAACTGAGACTAGGAACCAAGGAGAGAGTTAATAAATTATAAAAGGAAAAGCAAACACCGTCTTAGTTCATATTTCCCAGGCTGGGCTCAGAATCACAGCTGCTACAAGATACACACTTCCTTTATGCTTGTTTGTTTTTGGTTTTGTTTTTGTTTTATTTTTTTTCTTTTTTCTTTTTCTTTTTTCTTTAGCTCATTTCTTTTTTTTTTTTTTTTTTTTTTTTTTTTTTTTTTTTTTTTTTTTGGTTTTTCAAGACAGGGTTTCTCTGTATAGCCCTGGCTGTCCTGGAACTCACTTTGTAGATCAGGCTGACCTCGAACTAAGAAATCCGCCTGCCTCTGCCTCCCAAGTGCTGGGATTAAAGGCGTGCACCACCACCGCCCTTTGTTTTTGTTTTTGGTCTTGGTTTTGATTTTAGTTATAAAGAAAGAACCAAATATTTAAGGATCATTTCGCAACTCAAGCTACCTGTTGGCTTCTCCTCGGATTCACAATAGATTGCTGTTACATCTGCACTGGGCTATGAATATTCATGTAGAGACCAGAGGTGGATGTCAGGTGTCTTTCTCTCTCTCTCCCTACATCGTGATGATGACGATGACAATGACAATGACGATGATGACAATGACAATGAAGACATAAAGTCTCACTGAACCTAGAGATTGCTGACTTGGCGAGACTGGCTGGCCAGTGGCTCCCCAGTATCCTCCTGTCTCCACCTCTAGTGTGAGGTGACAGGTGCACAGCACCGTATCTGGCATACTTCTGGGTGCAGAGGATCCAAACTCAGGTTGGCATGCTTCCATAGCAACATTTTACACAGTGAGCCATCTCCCCAACCCTGGCTTGATTTTTTTTTCCCATATATTCCTTATACAGCTTCCTAAATGATGAGTGCGCTTAGTGTACTGGGAAAGCTGACAAAAGAAAAATTTAAATTAAGGAAAAGAAAATTTTAATTGGTTTAACTAATGGAAATATTTTCAAGCCGCAAGAGATCTTGCAGGGCCTTTTGAGATGGCGTAGCTTGAAAGGCGTTTGCCACCGAGTCTGACAACCTGGGTTCAATCCCTTGGATCTACTTACTGGAAGGGAAGAACCAGTTCTGCAAGCTCTTCTCTGATCTACACACACAGGCCGTGGCATACTCTCCGACAATGCATATACGAATAAATGTTTTAAAAATCAATAAGTAAAATAAAATTAAGAACCGGACTCAAGGTAGACACCTACACTGGTAGCTTAACTCATCAGCATCATGAAGATTCTCATCTCCTTTTATATTCTGCTTCAACGGGCTTATTGGGAGTCCTTTTTTTTTTCCCTGCATCATGTCAGCTTTTCAGGAGGAAAAGAATAAATTCTGGTCATACCTTCTTTTTTTCTGTACTTACATGACAGCAGATGAACGGACAAGACCCCAGTGCTGGATGAAACCCCTTTCATACAGCTTTAATCACATTCGTGAGGGAAGTGCCACGCCCTATGAGCCCGTGAAGCCATTTTCATTCAAACCACCACAGTCTTGTTTCTGACCCATAAGTAAGGATGAAGTGTAATTTCCTCCGGACAACGCCTTGCTACTCTTACTCAGTCCCGCATACGGGGCATGGAATAGAAACCCTCTGTGAGACACAGGGTGTCCCTGTTTTTGGAAAGGAGACCAATTAAACAGGCATTCAGGGAAACTGCAATGTCACCTGAAATATCATGGAGAAAGGAAAAAATGCTGAGGCTCTGGGACCTGCAGAGGAAGAATTTGTATCCTGGAAACAGATTTCAGCCAGTCCTGAAGCCTTGTCAGACTATCTTGCTGGAGTGACTGGAGCTGAAACCACTTTTCTCTGTTACTTGTATGTTTGATTGCCCTATTGAAGACTAGCGGCCAATAGTAGCTGGTTAGGGCTGCCGAACTCCTAACAACTTTGGTAACAAAGGCTGATTCTTTCCCTCAAAGAGCATCTTGGCCAATCATCTACTGCTGTCCTACAAGCATGACTCTTCATGGGTGATCTCTGCTCCCATCAGACTGTGTGGAGACAACCTGGGTCCTTGAGGGTTTATCTGATGGGCAGCTTTTGTGGGCAATTCATTTAAACAAACTCACTCCCTTGAGGTTTGCTTCCCGGGAGTTCAATTGACCTCCGTTGGGAAATTTCATGTTTCTTCCACAGTTATCAGGAATATAGTTTGTTCTCCCAGCAGCCTTCTCTTCTCTTTTGTCCTACTACAAGTCTCAACCTTCTGAGATGAATATTTCCCCTAGATATTGCTTTTTTTTCTCTGAGAGAGAAAACACAACAGGACATCAACAACTCCTTTTTAGAAAAAAAAAATTTCTACTTGCCTATGATATTACTTTTCTGTTAAGACAACTTAAGGAAGAAAGTTTTATTTGGCTTAAAGTTCCAGATGGCTAAGAGTCCATGATAGAGGGGTGAAGGCATGGCAGCAAGAACAGACAGTAGAGAGCTCCCTCCTCGAACAGCTAGCACAATGCAGGGAGAGAATGGCAAGTGGTAAAATGCTTTTAATCTCAAAAGTCTGTGCTCCGGAGGGTACAGCACCTGAATACCGCCCAGGCAGTGCCACCAATTGGGGACCACATGTCCGAGCACCTTCACTAGTGGGCACATTTCTCACCTATGTCACCACAGCTCTTGACACTTTTGAGGATTAGTGCTATAGCTAGAGCAAATACCAAGCTTCAGATTCTACTTCAGCAAGTGGCACAATATGTTATCTGGTACTTCATTTTGGACCATGGACATATTTGGTGTGTGCTCACAACTGCCTCATTAAATAACTTTCAAGAGTATCATTTTCATAAAAATGTAAATAATACAAAATATAAATGTGAATATTAGCCTCTGGCAGCGTTGTTGTGAGATCTGGTTAAATTCAACATAAAGCAAACACTGGTAAATGTAGATGACAAAAATGTATTATAATCTAGCAGCAACTCAATGATCAGGGCTGCAGAGCAGACTCAGGAGCTGAACTATGATCCTGAAGGAACCCTGCATAACATATTTAAAGGATGAAACCATGAGGCAAAGGAGGGCAGGGTGGGCTATAGAACTGTCCAATTGTATTTTGATGAAAGGGTTGATCAAGGGAGTTTCTGTCTATCAGAAGTAGGTTTCTGGGCCTGGGAACATGAACTTAGTTTGACCCTGCCGGCAAGATGAAGTTGTCCTTGAGATGTCCAATTCACACAACTGTTCCCTTACAAGTTATCCCTGGGGTGTCTGGAGTCAGATAACTCTTTCCTTGTATAGAAGCAGTTCAGCTATTGGGAAGTCCACAGATCGCCTTGGGCCTAGGACCTTGAACTTAATTTCTATGATTAAATGGAGTCTATAAGTGACTATAGGACTTAGAATACATTTCTTTTGCTTGTTCCCAACAGTGGGAAGTTGCAGGTCTGAATGGCATATCCTTTTCCTTTGGAGCTTCAGATGAACACTGTTACATGTAATAATGATAATTATAACAACATGTCCATTATTACTATGTGTAATAGAACAGTAAATATACTTCTAAGAGCTTTGTGTCAGGTCCCAATGACCCTGGAACAAATGGCTGTGGTGTCTGCTAGCATATCATAGCTTACAAGGACCTCTTGGCTCACTCAGCACCTGTGTCTCCTCTCTGCTCTTCTTACCCTGCCCCCCTCCTACCCTAAACCTCTCCAACCCAGGGGCTTCCCTTCCCTTCCCCCAACTTCTAAATAAATCCCTGCCATTTTAGCTATGTGCGCTCCTGGTTCTTCTTCCTCTCTTGGTTCACTTGGTTCTCTCAGTTTCTCTTGCCTTCTTGGTTCTGTCGGTCTCTCTTGCCTTCTTGGTGTTCTTGGTTCTCTAGATTCCTTCTTGCCCTTCTCTCTTCTCTTCCTCTCTCGCTGTCCCTTCCTCTCTCCTCTCGTGGCCCAGTCTATTCTGCTGGTCACCTTCATTCCACTCTTTTCTCTCCCTACTCTGGATTTTTCCAGATGCTTCTGGCTGTGTTCTCTACCATATCTACAGTAAAACCCTTCTTCTTAACTATACCTTGGAGCAGGCATGCTCTGATTTCATTCACTTTATGTATTTTACTTAGTACACACCACGAGCTTATCTTATATCTATCCACCATGATATATCCATTCATGTTAGTATTTGTCATCCATTTTATAGATGAATGAACTGGAGCGCAGAGAAGTTCTACGATTTTAGGATCCCCACAGCTAGCCTGTGGCTGGGCTGGAATTCAAAACCATGATATCTGACTCTCAAGTTTGTGCTTCTAGCCCTAAGTTGACTAAAGGTTTCCTGTTTCTCCCCAATTTCTCGACAGGCTACAGAGAGCACAGAATGGTCCTTAGAGTTAGGTAGATCCCAGATTGCCATTAAGTGTCTGTGGCATTACATAATCTATTAACAATCCCAAATCTTAGATGTTCATCTGATGACTCCAACACACCCCTTACACAGTATGGAGATGAGCCATAATTCCTTTACTGACCCAGCTCTCTAAAAGGAGGGGGTACTTAAAATAACTTACCCATGAAATTTCAGTGCTACATTAAACATGGTTGAAGGAAAGGAACATATACCACTAATTTTTCCAATAAAAATATTTAACAGGTCCTATGGGTTACAAACACTCGCTAGTCTTGGTTGGCTGGGCAATGAATTCAGTGTATTCTTAAGTCATTCCCAAACTGCTTGGCTCTGCTCATCCTTTTGAGTTTGAAGTCAGAGGGCCCAGTTTTACTATCAGGACAGCCATTGTTTGAGAATCGAGGCTTCCTCATCGAGGAAAAATGATCTCAGTAGCACACGACTTCCTCTGGGTACACCACCGTAACTCCGAAGATGGCTATCAGTAACTGGGCTTGGCTATTAGGGAAAGCAAAGTTCGCCGGCCCTGAGGGTCTTTTCGTCCTCGGAACTTTTCTCCTGGGTCTGTATCCCCGTCCGGAATCGGAACACCGAAGGGCACGGGCCGGAAGCGCGCGCCGCCGCCGCGGCCCCGGCGTGTCTGGAAGGAGGGAATCGGCTGGGCCGGCAGCGGAGGAGTGCGGGAAGATGGCGGCCTTCTCTGGTGCGTGGTGGGAAGCTGCAGGGTTACGAGCGCCTCGCCTCGACCCACGGGGAGCGGGTGGAGTGTGCTGCTGTGGCCGTGGGGTCGGTGGGATGGCGGGAGAGCGGTCTCCGTCTGGGGACCTGCGCGGTGGGGCAGGGACGGCGGGTTCAGGCCGGGCTCTTCCCCCGCGGGCGCCGCCCGGGAGTCTTCGCTGAGCGGCTTCTCCTTCCTCCCCTCAGCCTTCGGCTTCCCCGCCGTGCACACTCACCCGCCGCGTCCCGTCCCGCGGCGTCTGCGCTCGCCCGGTCCGCTCTTCTGCCTCTCTGACGTGGCAGTGACGGTTGGGGAGCCCAGCTCTGTCTCGGGTCCTGGCCGGGATGAGCAGCCGCTGAGCGTGGGGGAGGGGGACATTTGGGGCAAAGATGATGTTGTCCTGTTTGATTTATCCCCCCAGGGCTTTACAAAATAAATATACACATACATACATACTACGTACATAGTACATGCATGCATACTACATACATACAGCCGCTGATAATAAAAATGATCGGCATTCGTTAAGCTGTCCACTTCGAGAATTAACATTGAATGTCAAAGCTAAAGAAAAAAAATTTTTTTTTCTTCACAGACTAACTATAATGTTTGAGAATTAGTTACTTGCTTTGTGATACCAAACAGGATTTGGGATGGGGTACTGAATCCACCGGTTGATATTTCTCATTTTCTCAATTAGCCTCTTAACTCACCCACAATTTGGAAAGTTCCAACCAGCCTTGAATATACTAAATATCGTTTTTCCTTCTCAATATATACACATGTGCATATGTACATAGGTATATACATATACACATAAATGAACAGATCAAATTAAATGCACTATCCTTTCGTGTTATTAACCTATTTAAACGACAATATTATACAGTTGTTGGCTGTTTTCTTTTTCTCCTGTAAGAATATCAGGAATTCCAAATCTCAGGCTACAGGGGAAACCATTTCTATTACAGTCACTTCTAAGAGGAATTCTCTCACTTAACACAATTTTAGCCCCGAGATCTGAGGAAGTTGTAGGTCATTGTCTTATAGGCACACATTTTTGGGGGAAATGCACAAATTTAAGGACAAACAATATTCTGATATGAACAGAAGTAAAAAGAATTTGAATATGTATCTGTTTCTCCTTAAAGAGTTTAACTGTTAAACTGTGAAAGGCAAGTTTTCTGTAAAAAATAGACCTAGCACATGACCAGCATCCTGTAAGATATAGCCTAAAATTTGCCAAGCAATCCGTGGTTGCTGTCTGTAACAGTCTTGTAAGCAGCTTGGAATATTCTGTGTGTAGCATGCTTTATACCATCACTTAAAAAAAAAAATTGCTATTTATATTTCCATGTCAGGGGAACAGGGGTCTTTCCAGAGGTCAAGTCTGCTTGGTAGAGTTGGTCCTCTGCCACCTTGTGGGACCAGGGACTTGGGTCTTCAGGCTTGGTGGCAAGTGCCACTGAGCCTGGCCCATTGCCCCCTTTTTTTCCCAGTAGTTTTCATTCTAGGAGACAGAATATAACAAGACTCTTAACTGGCATAGTTGTTAGGCAAGTCAGTCTTGTTGTTCATCTTTATGGCTCAATTAGTTTGTCTGAGCAAGGGAAGGTTTAGTATCTACCTATAACCGATTTCACTTGAATGATAAAATGGCAGAACACTCAGGAACTGCCTACGCTATCCATTTATGACTGGCCTTTATGCAAAATCATTTAAAATAAACAGTGTGGCCATGCCTTTAATCCCAGGCCTTAGGAGGCAAAGGAAGGCAGATCTCTGAGTTTGAGACCAGCCTGGTCTACAGATTGAATTCCAGGACAGCCAGGGGAAATCCTGTCTCAAACCAAAAAAGAAAGAAAAGGAAGGAAGAGAGAGAGAAAGAAACCAAAGTGAGATAGCATATTTTCACTTGACAATTTCCATTGCCATGACCCCCCTTCAGTTAACTAGAATTTGTTTTTAAATGTTAAGGATAAAAACTATTTCTCAACCTTAGAGAAACAAAATCATCCTTAAAACAAAGTCTGTTACTATGAAAACACTTTTACACCCTTGGGCTATGCAATGTAGAGATGGCTAAGAGGCTGTATAAACTTTGCAAGAAAGTCCTCAATACCAAGGTTGAGTATAGTAATCAATTCTGAAGCACATGCCCAAAAGTTATCTATCCCCTATATTTGGAAGTTTCTGATTTAAACTTTTAGTTTTTTATTGGGATATAGTATTTGCTTATAGTTATAGAGTACAGTGTGAAGCTATGGTCCTTAAATATGCTTCATAATAGTCAACTAAGGGTAAATAGCATGTTCATTACCTTAAACTTGTCATATCTCTCTAGTAAGGAAATTTAAACCTCTCAAATAGTCTGAGACAGTGCCTTATCAGCAACATTTTGGTTATGGCTGCCATTAAATGTGGGTTGTTTGTTTTCCTTAGATCCTAGAGGGTGGAGAGATGGTCTTAGACTAGCCAAGACAGAACTGCTACATTATCATACAGAGAAACAGTGGGGATGCAGGTCTAGGAACTCAACTGTCAGATTTTTATTCCTTTCTTTAAGAGCTAAATAAGCCGTGGTGGCTACCATGTGCTCTTGACACTGTACCAGCAGTGTCACTGCATTTCCCTGTACCCACAGGTAGGTGTGGCAAGTCCCATTTTCTGCAAAGAAAACAGATACATAGTTTTGTTCCAAGGTCTTCTATAAACAAAACCTTGGAAAGAACTTAAATCTGTCTCCAAAACTCAACACTCTCAGCAGTACAAAGGTATAATATAAAAGCCAAACTTCAAAGCTTTTCCCCAGTTCTATGGAAGCAACTTTAAGAGAGTATGATTTATTAATAGATTTGATTATTAAAATGACCTTTTTTCCCCCCAGAAATGGGTGTTATGCCCGAGATTGCACAAGCTGTGGAGGAGATGGATTGGCTGTAAGTATAGAGAACTCAAGTGCAAGTGTGACATATCTTTCCTAATGTGAACAGTAATCTTTATCAAATACATTTCTATCTAGTTTAGGAAATTAAATTCAGTTCATGCTGATTCTTTAGATCATAGATTGTTTCCTTTGAAATTTTATTTCTAGCTGGAATAAATGGTTGGATTGCCACATATAATTTGTTTTAAGTTGCTTTAGCAGGACTTAAGTAGCCTAGATGATTTTCTATTTTGAACTAACTATAATTCTTCACATGTGATTCTTCTAGTCTACCAACTGATATCCAGGCAGAATCTATCCCATTGATCCTAGGAGGAGGGGATGTACTCATGGTATGTTTACATTTAATAAGGTGGTTGGAGGAAAACACGTGCTCTGGAGCTGTGTGTGACACTTATAAGAGTGGGAATGTTTTAACAAATTCATTTTATTCATTAATTAGCTTTGATAACACATGTATTACAGTGAGTGTATTCTATAGAAGCTGTGGGGGAATAGGTTTGGAGTGACTTTTTAGTTTTTACTGCAGGAAAATGGTGGGCGGTAGCATAAAGTATATATATTTGGAATGGTGGAATAACTTGTGGTACAGTGAGAAATACACATTGAATCAGGTTGGATTCTTTTCTCAAATTAGTTTGGGCATTTGCTGGCAGTGAATTGTATAGAAGGTTAAGAAGTATCAGTTAGAATTATGGTTTTTGTGAATACCAATTGTATAGCAAATTGTCGTATAGATCTGTAGTTAGATACTCTTAAGACACACTAATAATTAGATTAAAACAAGGAGGACTTCAATTTGGTGTAGTAATGGGAAGGAAAAGAGGGCAGATGCTTCCTGAGTTGAGATAGGTGACCCGAAACTCAAGAATCAAAGTTGTCTGGGGCCCTGTGAGTTGTCTTGAGGCGCTTGAAGTAAAGTTAGCTAGTCAAGTCTGACGAGACCTCTACACGGCGTGATGCTGACTTTATTCTCTTTTAATTCGCAATTTGAACTATAACTAATTTTCCTCCTATTCAGGCTGCAGAAACAGGAAGTGGAAAAACTGGTGTAAGTAATACATTTAAATTTCATTAAATATTTTTAAAGTGTATTTGAACAGTAGCTTTTATTTTTCAAATACTTAATTAAAACCATCTCTAATATATAAGAAATGGTGGTTTACCATTGTCTTAGTTAGGGTTACTATTGTAATGAAACACCATAACCAAAAACAACTTGGGGAGGAAAAGGGAAGACTTACATATCCTAAATCACTGACCGCTGAGGGAAGACAATGCAGGAACTCAAACAGGTGGACTCCTGGAGGCAGGAGCTGGTGCAGAAACCACAGAGGAGCATTCTGTACAGGCTTGCTCCCCCTGGCTTTCACAGACAAGTTGTTTTTATAACACCCAGGACCATCTGCTTAGGGGGAGCCACCCGTAACACTAATTAAGAAAATGCCCTACAGGTTCCTTCTCCTCAGTGACTTTAGCTTATTTCAAGTTGACATAAAACCAGCCAGCACATCTATTGAGAGTAATAGTTGTCTTGTTGGCAAACTGTGAAGGTCTAGAAAGAGTATGCTTTTAGGGATGCTGTTTAAAGAGGTCTTACAGGAGGAGGCATATAGCCTGTAATGTTTACAGGCATTTCAGAATTTTAATCCTCCTAAAATAAGAAGATTGCACCCAGAAAATACACCCACTTTTGGCCCAGACTAGGAAGCAGTCTGAGTTGTAGTATTTTCCTGCTGTGCTTTAAGTTCATCCTGAAGGTCCTCATTGTTTATGTTCCAGGCCTACAGCTGGGTGGTGTCTCTCAGCTTGGGATTATCTGATTCTTGTTTAGCTTTAGGTAAATAAATGGGAGCAGCCATCTGGATAGTTTATAATGTGCATGCATAGCCTTAGCCTTATACTGACTGATATCACGCTCTGATGACTAACACAGGACATGTTCCTTTGACAGGCATTTAGTATTCCAGTTATCCAGATAGTGTATGAAACTCTGAAAGACCAACAGGAGGGAAAGAAAGGGAAGACAACTATTAAAACTGGTGCTTCGGGTAATATTTATATTGATATTTTCTTTTTATAAATTAGTTGTTGTCTTGGTTTGCAAGTTCGAGTTTGGGGTATGCATTTTATTGCCCATGTATGCAGCACAACATTGCAGCATTGTGTCCTGAAACAGGGAAAGCAAGTGACATTAGAATTAGTGAACTGTCCACCCTAAAATATAAATAATACTTCTGTTGAGAAAAAAGAAATGATTAGAGTTTACCTGTAGGTGTTTTTGTGCCTTTCTTCACCATACATAACTGTAAGAATGAATTGGTACATTGTACAAAAGTGATTTGTCTTCCTTACATGGAGGTCTATGTATTTATTGGGTTCTGTTCCTAATAATCCACAATAACCATTATTATTAATAATTTCACAGTCATTCCTTATCTCTTAAGTTTTTTTCTTACTTAGTTTCTAAATTTTATTCATCATCTTTGTCCCTGCTACACTTTTAACAAAATGTATTATATATTTTGAAGTAACTTGTTTTATGTTTCAAAGCAGAATTGAGATAAGATAGCAGGTTTCAATTGTCTGAACTTGCTATATCAACTTTTTTTTCTATATAAAAGTGTTAATGACGAGCCGGGCGTGGTGGCGCCTCAGGAGGCAGAGGCAGGCCTATTTCTGAGTTCGAGGCCAGCCTGGTCTACAGAGTGAGTTCCAGGACAACCAGAGCTATACAGAGAAACNCTGTCTCAAAAAAACAAAAAACAAAAAACAAAAAACTGTTAGACACAGGATAGACTAGTTTAGTAAATGCGTTGTGTGACGGACAATGAATGTAACTATTAACACTGTTGGCCTAGTTTAAAATAGCTTTGGAACTTTCGATAGTTATATGCCATCATTTATGAGAAATGATGCTAGAAAAGAATGCTTCTGAAATAGCTTAGGAGAAGTACAATGGCTCAAAAAATCATGTCTGTTCTGAAAATAGAAACCTAGATTGATAAACATGAAGAATAGGGACGGTTGATGACCCCGAGGAAATGTGGGGAGTAGGATACAGCTTACACATAATCTGCAGGGTTTCTTAACTTAAGGATTTGCTTATGTTTTGGGTGAGCCAATAAGGGAGAATCCTACGGAACATATTTCTCCATTCTTCACAATATTTAAACTTGGTAGGTAGTTCTTCATCAGGCATGATCTAGAAAGGATTTCTGCCTTGGGCAGAAAGATGGGCTAAAACGCCTGTTGTGACTGTAAGTTTTTATTTTTTATGGGCTATTAAGATACTTTAGAAAAGGAAAAATGCCAATCATATAAAAACAGGAAGAGAAGTAAAAATGTTACCTGAGAATTTCATCTAGAGGACCGGGTCACTTATTTCCCTGATGCTAAAGGTCAAGTTGCTTAGTTCAGTAAACTTATCAGTGACAAAGATCAGTGTCCTATATACAAAGTGCTCTGAAGCAGGGAGGGGCTTAGGTCTTACTCCCAAGTGGGCCAGTGTCTATCATTAACACCTTTTGATTTTTCAGGTTTAATTTTGCCTTTAATAAAAACTCTATGTATGTGTATATTGCAAATAATTTATAAAATCTTGTCAAATCAAAGGAATTGAGATATAAATATAAACTTCTGTTTCTATAGAGCTGTACATTCCACATAGCTATGTCTCACTTTTCTTAAATTAATTTGTTTAGTGCTCAACAAGTGGCAGATGAACCCATACGATAGAGGGTCTGCTTTTGGTAAGTAGATAATAATTTGATCTATTCATTGGTAACTCAGAAACTTAAAAAAGTATATACAAATAGCAAGAAAATTATGGAAAAGTATTGTACACGATTTAATTAACAGATTTGAATATAGTTACTGAAGATGAACAGTGTAGTGCTGAACTAGAAATAGACAGTAGTACATAATGGAAATAATTCCTATATGACAAATTAATGTGCACATACAAATTATTTCAGTAAAGAAAAGGAAGATTAGCTGGGCGTGGTGGTGCACGCCTTTAATCCCAGCACTCAGGAGGCAGAGGCAGGCGGATTTCTGAGTTCGAGGCCAGCCTGGTCTATACAGCTCCAGGACAGCCAAGGCTACACAGAGAAATCCTGTCTCAAAAAAAAAAAAAAAAAAAAAAAAGGTACAGGGAAGAAAAAGAAAAGGAGAGGGTGAAGAAAGGAAAAGGAAAGGAAAGAAGAAACAAACTAACCATGGCAGGGAAGCACTAGGTGGCAGTTAATAAAAATAACTGAAAATGTAAATATGTCTCCAAACATTTTATATCTCAATACATTGCTTAAAAGATAATAATTTCTTAGCCCATGAGAAAACAGACTTAAAATCTCTAAGAAACTTATATTTATAATACAAAAAAAAGACATTTAAAATAAATATGGAACATACTGTTTTTAAAGAGAGACATATCAGACATTCTACATTTCTTGGAATCAACCAAGATGTTGAAAACCTGATTATCAATTGTCATGGTTTGAATATGCTTGGCCCAGAGAGTAGCACTATTTAGAGATGTGGCCCTGTTGGAATAGATGTGTCACTGTGGGTGTGGGCTTTAAGACCCTCATCCTAGTTGCCTGGAAGTCAGTCTTCTGCTAGCAGTCTTCAGATAAAGATGTAGAACACAGCCAGGCCATGGTGATGCACGCCTTTAATCCCAGCACTTGGGAGGCAGAGGCAGGCGGATTTCTGAGTTCGAGGCCAGCCTGGTCTACAAAGTGAGTTCCAGCACAGCCAGGGCTATACAGAGAAACCCTGTCTCGAAAAAACAAAACAAAACAAAACAAAAAAAACAAGAGGATGATTTATTCAGTAAAAGACTTTGGCACCATTGGTGATCCATCTGGGGCAACAAAAAATTGGCTTCTGTATATAATAACTAGACATAAATTTCACATGTACTTGAGGTTTAAATTATCTATGTGTGTTTGTGCATGTATAATATATAAAACTTTAAGTGTAGATGTATATGTATAATTTAACATGTATAATTTAGTGGAAGAAAAACTTGTCTAACCCAAATAGAAGACAGAAGTTAAGAAAAGACAGAATGTTCATTTTTGTTGCTGTTTCATTATTTTAATTAACACATTAATTGTATAAACTAGTAGGACTCATGTGGGAGTTCATGTGTGCAGACATTGTGTTCTAATTGCATACATCCATCTACCTTTCTTCTCTTGATCCCTGACTTAAAGTCTTGTTTCTCCTACCTCAGTATTTCCCAAGTGTTGGTAGCTTCCTAGAAAACCTTTTACAAAGTTTTATATTATTCATTATCACATGAGTAAGAACTTAAAATTTTTGAAAAATGAGCTAAGATGTTTGGTGAAGACATATTACAAATTTCTTTTTGACCAAGTACTGAATATGACTTTGAAACATGAAAGGAACAGAACATACAATTTCTTTCCAGTATAGACGAAAGCTAAATCTTTATTTTCATAAGCACCTGTCTGACTGGTGTATGATGTGACACTTCATCACTTAGAGCCCTAATACTAGCCAGCAGCGCACACTGGGTGCTTGTGTGCTTCTTGCAGTCAGGGCAGCCAAGTGTGGTGACTGGGCCTCATGCCATCCCTTAGTACCCTTGTTTCACAGCACTGCAGTATGGCCTTCTAGACCA
>NC_034596.1:11820153-11870749 GCF_900095145.1 Mus pahari | reverse complement strand
AGTGTGTGTGTGGGGGGGGCTGAGGCTGTTATTCCAGTAAAACCCTCTAGGGTCTGTGCTCATCTTTTGTGGATTTGTTGGTGTGCATTCCTGTCCTATCAGTGACAGTATAGACCCAGGTTGCCAGCGTAGCCAAGGAGATGTAGGATAAAGGGAGAACCGCTGTCACCTTGGAGTCTCTAACAAGTAACCACACTATTAGTGAGAATGACTGGCTGTTAGTTCATGAAGGGTGGTTTGTAAAACCTGTACTAACTCCCGTTTCTGTACGCTTGTTCTCCAATGCAGCAATCGGGTCAGATGGTCTGTGTTGTCAGAGCAGAGAAGTGAAGGAGTGGCACGGATGCAGAGCGACTAGAGGACTGCTGAAAGGTACTTGGCCAGTGCTCATGTCCCTCTACGTGTTGAAACTGTCACTGGATTTCCCGCAGGAGCTTTAAAGCAAAGACCTGAACAGTCCTAATGACACAGAAAGATCCACAGGTCTTCTGTCACATACAAATGTAACTCAGTGGAAGTTGGAATATGAGTAATATGTATGCAATTTGTGTAAATTTCATGGAACTTTACCTTTACAGGGAAGCACTACTATGAGGTGTCCTGTCATGACCAAGGGCTATGCAGAGTTGGGTGGTCTACCATGCAGGCTTCCTTAGACCTAGGTAAGTGTTTCTAAAAAAGCTGAACTGCTTTATATTTATAGGATGTTAGCGTATTATTTGAGAGACAAACTAATAGGCTTTACTGCAATTTAATTTTATGGACACAGAAAGCATTTATCTGTACCTCACCTGGTTCCAGAAAAGACTTGAAATGAGTTACTGTGTACTCCCTGTTAGCACCTGCGCCCCATGTTCTGACAATGTGAAATTGGGGTGTTTGGTTTTTTTTTTTTTTCTATGAAGACATACCATGACCCAAAGACAGGGTTTCTCTGTATAATATCCTGGAACTTGCTCTGTATATCAGGCTGGCCTCGAACTCACTGAGATCTGCTTGCCTCTGCTTCACAAATGCTGGGATTAAAGGACCGCCACCTCCTAGCTGACTATGGCAATCCATATAATGAAACCATTTAATTGGCTTGCAGTATCAGAGATTTAGTCCATTATTGTCATAGAGGGAAACATAGCAGCATGTAGGCAAACATGGTGCTGAAGAAGGAGCTGAAAGTTGTATATCTTAATCTGTAGGCAGCAGAAAGAGACTGTGTGCCTCCTTTGGCAAAGCTTAAGCATAAGAGACCTTAAAGCCTTCCCCTACGGTGACATAATTCTTCCAAGGCCACACCTACTTTATCTAGACCACAGGTAGTGACACTCTGTATGGACCAAGCATGCAGACACATGAGTCTATGGGGGTCATTCCTACTCAAACCACCACATAGGGACTATAAGATTATGAATGAAGATCAGGCTAAAATTTGTATGCTTGAAGCCTACACTACTGCATAGATGCTTCAAATTATTGAGTTTGTTAGTGACCAGAGCTAAGAGGCGGTGCCACTTGTGTCCATGCTATTGCGTAGTTGGTATGGGTTGACAGTGCACAGATACTGCAGACCTGGGAACCATAGGAAGCTTTATCTCATGTAGTCTCCCACACTGCAATTCTTTTAATTAAGCTCAAACCTTTAAACTACTTTTAAAATCTAGGTACTGACAAGTTTGGATTTGGCTTCGGTGGAACAGGAAAGAAATCTCATAATAAACAATTTGATAATTATGGGGAGGTAAGCTGTGATGCTGTCTGTTTAATGTGGAAATGCTTCTTAAAGACAAGTATTTTTCAAAGATAGTTCTGATTTGGGCTTGGGGAAAAAATAGATAAATAAATAGATAGTAGTTTACATTTTTATTAGCCCCTCCAAAGTACATTAAATTTTCTCTTTACCTCATTCTGCTTTTGTATCTTACATCTGTGTTATTCTATTTTAGTTTTGATTATGAAGACTTCAACTATAGTTACTCAGAGCCTAAATCCATAGCAGTAATTCTTAGAATCATGTTAATTCTGAGAAGCCTTTTAGATATATCTACTATTAGACATAATGTATACTCTCATAAATTTTTGATGGTGTATTTCTTTTGTTTGTTTGTTTGTTTTTTTGAGACAGGGTTTCTCTGTATAGCCCTGGCTGTCCTGGAACTCACTTTGTAGACCAGGCTGGCCTCGAACTCAGAAATCCACCTCCTGAGTGCTGGGATTAAAGGCATGCGCCACCACACCCAGCTCTGATGGTGTATTTCTTAAGGCAAGATCTTACTCTGTAAATTTGGTGCCTGGTGATCTTTCTGCCTTAGCCTCCCAGTGCTGGGATTACAGGAGTTAGATACTATGCCCATCTGTGACAGTCATTTTTGATACCTGTGTACATTTAGAGAAGTTCTATTGAAATACCAGTGTGTGCTTTTGATTGTACCATGTGTGACTTGTTGACTTTCTGTTGATGACTTCTCACTTTCTGGGTTTTAGGAATTCACTATGCATGATACCATTGGATGTTACTTAGATATTGATAAAGGGCATGTGAAGTTCTCTAAGAATGGTAAGCTCTCTGGATCTTATCAGCAAAAAGTATCTGTGATTTGTTTTTAAATTCTCTCATTCTCTTCAGTTCTCTCCCCATCCAGCTGCCTTTCATTTCACTGGCTATTTGTTGTGGATTTGCTCTGTGCCGTGCACACTAGTAAGGCAGAGGTAGATAATAGGCAGAGGTCGCCCTGGTGCTTTCATACTGGTGAGGAGAGGCAGTCTACAGTATTTACAAATACAACGTTAGGAGGTAGTAAGTGTGACAAGAAGGGAAAGCAAGGCATGGAGTGAGCTGCTGTGAGGGATATGTGCTTTCCAGAGGGTGCTCAGGG
This sequence comes from Mus pahari, assembly GCF_900095145.1. Classification (NCBI taxonomy): domain Eukaryota; kingdom Metazoa; phylum Chordata; class Mammalia; order Rodentia; family Muridae; genus Mus; species Mus pahari. The sequence goes on along the minus strand of NC_034596.1, from coordinate 11,867,882 downwards.
AAGGCTCTGCTAAGAGAAGACATTTAAAACAAAATGGTTGGCTTATGCTGAGAACTGAAGAGCATTTCAGGCAGAGGGAAGAGCAGAGTGAAGGTTTGGGATGGAAGTCACTGCACTGCCTTAGTAATAGTGAGGAGATGCACGTGTCATGTGCCCTGAGCTGGAGGGAGGGACTGAAGTGCTAGCTCAGTGAGGTAGGCTGTAGCACCTGCTTTACTTTTTATTCTGGGTAAGATGGAAACACTCTGGAGTTCTGAGCCAAGCAGTGCCATGTCTCTTTAACAGTTTCTGGCCAACTGTGTTGAAAACACTAGGAGTTAGGAAGTGGGTTGATATCACCTATGGAGTAAGGGTACATGGCTAAAATCTAGCTAACTAAGAAGACTCCACCAGAGAGGAAGGAGAAGGGGAGAACAAGGGTACACGAACTCAGGCTACCCAAGGGAAGACAGTGTGTCCCAGAGGAGGGAGAAGTCAGTGTGCGACCAGTACTGCTGAAGGGATTGTCAAGAGGGCAGGAGTAACATATCACTACAGGATTTGGTACCTGATGGCTGTTTTGGTAGGACAAGGCAGTGGGTGAGCATGAGTCAGACCTGTAGACAACCAGATGAAGAGAAGGAAAGATGTGCTAAAAATAAAAACCAGGGATTGTACTTCACTAGTAAAAGGGAAAATGCAAGGTAAATGAATGGAGCTGTTGAATCAAGGGAGGATTTTGTGTGTCTGTAATGTGAGAGTGTGTGAGCCATGAGGTCTCCAGAGGCAGAGGTCTTGCAGATAGGGAGTAATGAGACATGTAGCCAGGAGGAGGGAGGAGTTAGTGAAGTCAGACGGTAACTAGGTTGGCTCTAGGCAACTCACTTCATCCATGCATTCCTTAAGGAAGAGAGAATGAGACAGTAAGGCAGGTTGGGAGATTTTGTTCTGTATGTGGGAAATCTTCATTTTAAGTTCTCTGGTTTTGTTTGTTTATTTGTTTTAAAGGAAAAGATCTTGGCCTGGCATTTGAAATACCAGCACATATAAAAAACCAAGCCCTCTTCCCCGCCTGTGTTTTGAAGGTAATTAGAAGTTTTGCTGTTGATACGAGGTCCCCAACATTACAGCAGAGGACTGCCGGGTCTGGGTTTAGTCAGAGAAGATCTACCCATCCCTCAAAAGACTGGAGGTCACAGAGAGTTTAGAGGTCTGGTGGGGTGAGGGTGAAGGGTGGAGACATCCTCGAGGAGACAGGGGTGTGGGGAGGAGGTATGGGATGTGGAACAGTCAGAGGTTGGACCAGGAGAAGAATAAAATCTGGAGTTTAAAGAAATGAAGAAAGAAAGAACATAAAGAAAAAAAAAAGTTTTGCTGTAATCTAAACTGTTTGATTTTTTTTTCATTATTTTTGTTTTACTGGGCAGTTTGCCATTAGGTTAAACTTTTGTTTTCTTTTATTCAATGCTAGAATGCTGAATTGAAATTTAACTTTGGTGAAGAAGAATTTAAGTTTCCACCAAAAGATGGTTTTGTTGCTCTTTCCAAGGCCCCAGATAGTTACATCGTCAAATCGCAGCACACAGGTATTTACTGCAGCAGAGAGGGTAGATGTTTCTGGAATAGGGCCTGGAGAGAAGCTAGTGTGTAGGACTTCTCTTAGTGAGTCCCATTTGCCTCCTGCTCTGGTTTAACCAACCTTATTGGTTAACAGATTAATGAACTTCAGTTTGAAAACTTAATTGATGAACTATTTTTGTGTCTGTTAAGGCACTTAAGCTACCTCAGTCTTGATGGCAGTGATATGCTTGGTGCCCCTGCTTGTGAAATGCCATAGCGGCATGCTAAGTGCTTTCCATGGATTGTTTAGTCTGCACACAGCACCCTGAGGAAGAACGCTTCCTATTTTACAGGGGCCTGAGGAATAAGGTGTATCTGGTCTTTGCTACTTGTGGGGTCTTCTTTTTTCCACTCTTTATACCCCCCCACTACCCCTGTTTCTCTCCCTAACACTAAATATGAGAAAAAGAAGGATACAGGGGAGAGAGAGCACTGAATCTAAGTTCCTCAACAACCACCCACCTACCCACCCACCCTGCCTCTTGGGGTTCTCTCATTTATGTATCTTCTGAAAAGTTCCCCAAATTCCAAATGTTACATAATTACAGGAATGATCTGCAGCTGGTAAAACCATGCCTCTGCTAGAGCACACAGCCAATCAGAGTCCCTGAGGACAGTCAGAAGCAGCCCCACGTTCCTACACCTGGGACTAAAGTGAAAGCTCATTATAACATTTCTGTGGTTTTGTAAGAAACCAAAATTCCAGAATTCTCACTACAATAAGGATTTGAAGTAATTGTCCAAGGTTGCAGAGCAGATACCAGGTAGAACTGAATTTAGGTCCACTTCAAAGCCTGACCTGAAGGCTCATACCATTTTCTGTGTTATTGCCTGCTACAGTTTACACAGTTGAAGTACGTTTTTTTGGCTTGTCACAAAGGAAATGGGTTATTTTTACAACTGTGTCAATCAATTATACTCATCCCAACTAGTCTTTTAAAAACCCCAACTTATTTTGTTAGATTATCTTCTGTATTTTACGATTATTACCTAAAATTCGATACTGGGACATTAGCATTTGTGTTTTACAGCTGATGGCATTTTCAGGTGTGTTTTCCATGACCTGCAATCTTTTCTGCTCTCCTAAGGTAATGCACAGGTGTCACAAACAAAATTTCTCCCGAATGCTCCAAAAGCTCTCATTGTGGAACCCTCCAGAGAGTTAGCTGAGCAAACCTTGAACAACGTCAAGCAGTTTAAGAAGTATATTGATAATCCTAAATTGCGGTAAGCCTTCCTTCTGTGCTCAGATGTTTGTTGTCTTTAAGTTTAAAGTGTTGTGGAAGAATGCAGTAGAAATAAAGATGGTGTACTGGATAAACCTTTAACTTTGTAGTAACAGGGTTTCCATTCTAGTTTCCTTTCTTTGGACAGAGGTTGATTTCATTCAGCAATAAGATAAATTAATTTCTTCTCTTCACTGTCTAGAGAAACGTGCAGCTCTGTGTAGGGTGTTGGCTAACCTAAGACTCCCACAGGGCTGGTCCTCTCCCTCTTGGGCATTCCCTGGGGGCACCATGAGTTCTGAGCAGACTTTCTCTGTTCCTTTATTTCTTTTGTGAGATAGGACTTCACTGGCCTCAAATTCATCATCTTCCTGCCTGAGTACTGAGATTTCAGGTGTGAGCCACCACATTCAGCTAGAAATCACTTTAAGTTTGTGGAAAGCCAGATTCTATGTGGAGACTATTTTGTCGATCTCATAATTGAATTTGTTCCTTTGCTTTTAATTATTTTTTTATTGGAGCAATTTGGGCAATAAAGTCCACTGCTTGGAAATATCCATTTAGGTGGCATTTAGTACATTTACAATATTATTGTGACTATTGACACCTTCTTTTCTTTCTTTCTTTCTTTCTTTTTTTTTTTTTTTTTTTTTTTTTTTTTTTTTTTTTTTTTTTTTTTTTTTTTTTTTTTTTTTTTTTTTTTTTTTTTTTTTTTTTTTTTTGGTTTTTTGAGACAGGGTTTCTCTGTGTAGCCCTGGCTGTCCTGGAACTCACTCTATAGACCAGGCTGGCCTTGAACTCAAGAGATCCGCCTGCCTCTGCCTCCCGAGTGCTGCGATTAAAGGCCTGGCCTCTGTTTCCACCTTCTTAAAACCAGAAACTTTGAGGTTCTGGTGGCCTCACTTACAAGTTAAGCAAACTGACTTAGTTATAGATTAGAGTATGCAAAATAATCCTTAATTGTTTTGAATGGATTAATGCATGTTACTCATTTGGAGGATACTAAATACCCTGTGTTGTAAAGTTTAGGCCTGGGATCTAGACTGGGCTCCAGCAAAAGAATTCATTATGGAATTGTAGAATGGTGTGGAAGAGGGAGAGATAAGAAAACTACTGTGGGAAATGACTTGAGCATGAGAAAAAAAGAATCCCCTAAGGAGCTGATGTCAGAGTCCTGCGTAGTATAAGATCTGAGATCTTCAGAGCAAACAGGCAAAATACCTGTGTGTTGTGATTCATTGCTATCAGTAGCTATAAAAACTAGTGTACTATAGACAAAGGCTGCAAGGGGAGATGGATGATTAAAAAAAAGAAAGGTTTACTGGAGAAGATGGTGAAATTATGGCTTGCTAATTGGTATTTAATACAAGCAAGCCCTCACCTTACTAAGAAGCCTAGTCTATCTTTGAAACGAGCCTAACTATTCTTACACAGTGAGGTTAAGGCCAGCCAGGACTACATAATGAGAGCCTGTTTCAAAAAAAGGGTGGGGGTGGGGGGTTGGAGAAGCAGCTAGAGAGATGACTCAGTGGTAAAGAGCATTCATTCACTGCTCTTCAGAGGTCTCAGGGTCAGTCTCCAGCACCCACATAGTACCTTACAACAATCTGGAACTCCAGTCCCAGCAGATCTGAAATAGCCTTTCCATAGACAGCAGGCGTGTATGTAGTGCACATATATTATGTATGTAAGCAAAACACTCATGCACATAAATCTTATCTATTTATTTATTTACAAGATCACTTTTTTCTCTTTAATGAACTGTGAATAACACTAAATCAAGTTTCATCTTCATTTTCTGGTTATCCCTCCTGAAGACAACCTTTTGGTTCTGATTTCAACCCATTTGTCTAGAAATATTCTTTATACTGGAAACCAATGTGTTTTAAAAGGTGGAATGTGGTTTTTTGCAACTCGGGGTGGGCAGAGTAAGTGAGGACTGACGGTTTTCCTCACTCTGGGCTGGCGCTCGCCTTGGCACCCGTCGTTTCTGGCTGTGGGGGTGAAGTACTTTGCTTCCCACCTTCTGTGTGCTCACTGTACTGCGGCTCTTAGTGACTTATTCCACATGAAAAGAGTGGTATACATCAGACTGTAGAACCGACTTTAAACTTTCTCCATTATCATTCTGCCATTGATTTCAGGGAGCTTCTCATAATTGGTGGTGTTGCAGCTCGGGATCAGCTCTCTGTTCTGGATAATGGGGTAAGCTGTATTTTTAACTTGGGAATAAATTCTGTTTTGCTAATAAAAGTCAAAGGGAGGTAAAATTAGCACCAGACAAGAAGAGTACATTTGCTGGAAGATGCTGTGTGGGCACACCTCGCTATCCAGGGTTAGAGAACAGTAGTTCTTTTTAAATTCATCTGAAATTCTGAATTGTTTGTTTACCCTTTGACTTCTTGAGAATTTTCTTCTAGCCTTTCTGATTAAAAGTCATTGTATGTACCCATGCTTTTGTGCATGCATGCTTGCATTTTTGATGAAAAAACCAATGCTGAGTGTAAGTATGGACTAAAGTAGACTTTGGAGAAAGTAGAAGAGTCTCTGCAGGACTTGGAAATGATGAGTAGTATTGAGACAGCCTCTGAGCTCAGACACGTGTAAGGGAAGCCTTCCAGACTGCTTAGATATGTGCGCAGTGTGTAGGACCAAACTAGGACACTCTGGGCCCTGCTGTTTGGGACTTCATAAAGTTCTTTATTTATGTATATGAAATGAACTTCTTACAAATCTGTCTTATTTCCTTTCCATAATATTTAGTTGTGAAATCTAGACCATTTTATACTAAGTCAGGTTTCTTCAGTTTCCATCTGTACTAAACAGATGGAGATAGTCTCTGGTCTCCCACGCATGTACACACACATGTACACTCTCTCAGACAGACAGACAGACAGACAGACAGACACACACACACACACACACACACACGATGCTCACTGAGGCCACTGGCAAAGAAAAGGCAATACTATTTGTTTTCTTGGCAATATTCTACTCTGTTCTGTTGTTCTGTTCTTAAAGGAGCACCTGTATTTTCTTTGTGCAACTTTCCACCCTGCATTTTCCACTGTCATCTCTACATCCCTCAGGTCAGCCATCACACTGTTTATGCTAGAGTCCAAGTTAGCTTTGGAGGTAGAGAGTAGAGTTATCTTAGCTTGTAACTTCCAAGATGCTGCATTATGGACCATGTGCTGCTCTACACGGCATATCAACCAATACTTCACAAACTTGTCTAGCAGCTTCTTCTCAAGCCTGTGGTAACCTAGATCTGTTTTTACATCCCTTTGCTTCCTGCCATTCAGGAGGGAGAACTTAGCTGGTTAGAATTGTAAACCAAAGAGATGTTACACACAGGTCACAGTGGAATTTTGTTCCTGTGATTGGTGTATATAGTAAAGTCCTACTTCATCGAACAGGTTTTCCTTTCACATTTCACAGGTATTCTGTAGCTTGAAGTCTGTATTTACCAGTCTCCCTCCCTGACTTTAAACATAAGAAGGGGTCTGTGGGGCTTTCTTGCTTGGGTTCTTTGTGTCCATCCTTGAAGGTGCTATACTGCTGCAGTCTGTGTATACACCTTCTTAGTCTCAGGAACCCTACAATGTATTAAAACATGATACTCATCCCTATTTTTACATATTAGGATCTGAGCATGTGTCAACAATTTCATAGCTGGCCAGAGAATGTAAAAGTTACCTGTAGAACTTGACTGTAAAGATTTAAAGTTGTTCCTAATCGACTTGTCCTATAGACTTGCCTACGAGATGTGAGGGAGAATGTAAAGTGTATGAATTTTGTACTTGAAATTTTTTATGATACAAAGTTAAACTTTCTATCATTTCAATTTGACCTTTAAATATTTTGTTTTGTAGATTTATTTGTATAGTGTTATGCCATGTACATGGCTAGTATATGTGGAAGTCAGAAGAGGGCGTTCTGTCCTCTGGAACTGGAGTTATGGATAGAGATGGGCTGCTACATGGACACAAGTGCCCTGCAAACGCAATAAGTACTCTTAAGCCAACTTTCTAGCCCCATAAACCTCTTCTTATATGTCAGTTCAGAGGTTGAATTTCAGTGTGGGTACTTACTAGTGCTATATCTAAATGCTATGATTTTAGTGTAAATCTACACTTTAACCTGCTGATTTAAAAATAGGAGTAATCATAGTTGAGTATTGACAAGCACTATAATAATTTCCTGGCCAGTCTAAACAATTAAACCGTAATCAAATACAGTGAGCACTCAGCATACCAGGCATCCAGGGTTCTATGTGTCTCTCTGAATTATCAAAACTATCTTGTAAAAGAAAGATAGTCCTCTGTTGGGAATGAGGAAATTGATGTGCTAGATGATATCCCACAGTGGGATAATAGTGAAGCTTGGATTGGAGTTCCTGTTTCATTCTAGAATTCTTGTAAACTCACCTGTTTTGTTTTGTTTTTTTTCCTTATAAAATACAGATTTTACATAATCGATTATGTTTAAAAGTTAAAGATATCCCAGATCAATTGCCAAAGTCAGCATGTGATATACAACATTATGTATCCATAATGACTTTCAATACACTTTGCATTGACGGGCACTATTTTGGTTCACATGTTTGTTTGAAGTAGAAAATGGAATTTTCTCACAGTCATCTATAGGATGGAATACAGGGCCCCCAATGGAGGAGCTAGAGAAAGTACCCAAGGAGCTGTAGGGGGCTGCAACCCTGTAGGTGCAACAATAATATGAACTAACCAGTACCCCCAGAGCTCATGTCTCTAGCTGCATAAGTAGCAGAAGATGGCCTAATCGGCCATCATTGAGAAGAGAGGCCCCTTGGTCTTGCAAACTTTATATGCCCCAGTACAGGAGGACGCCAGGGCCAAGAAGTGGGAGTGGGTGAGTAGAGGAGCAGGGCGGGGAGAGGGTATAGGGAACTTTTGGGATAGCATTTGAAATGTAAATGAAGAAAATATCTAATAAAAAATTGAAAAAAAAAGAAAAAGAAAATGGCGTTTTGCTGTTTTAAAGTAATTATATTAATTTTTTAGTTTGCCTTGGGTGTTGCTTATGTCTTTTCAGGTTGATATTGTCGTCGGTACTCCAGGAAGATTGGATGATTTGGTGTCGACTGGAAAGCTCAACTTGTCTCAAGTTAGATTCCTGGTCCTGGATGAAGCAGTGGGTTGAAATACGTTCACATTTTCTTTAGAGAGTATGCTTATGATAAGATTTATAAAGTGAAAAAAAAATACAACTCACCCTTAATCCCACTACCTAAAAAGTCATAGTTAAGCACATTTTCATTTACTATATGATATATATGTAGTTGACTTTTTTACCTGCATATTAAGTCAATGTTGAATTTAAAATATTTGAAAATGTTCAATTATATTGAATATATGTAGTTTTATTATTCAGTCTAAATAATACAGTGTGATAGGTAGTTACATAGCATGTGATTGGTAGATGGAGTGAATCTATGATTTTGCACCAAGGACTTGAGCATCTGAATTTAGGGATTCAGCAGGGGTCCTGACATGGAATTATTTTAGGAAGTTGAAATCAGACTTTGAGGAATTTAGGCAAACCTTTATTTAAAAAAAATTATATCTCAAATATTTCACTTGATTATTTGTGATTATTCTTTGAAGGCTGTTTAATGTTCTGTTACATGGACATGGCTATGTCATGGTTTCTTTAATTACTCACCAACTAGTGACATGGGTAGTTTGCTTTTTTATTCCGAATAACTGTGCATACATTATTTTTTATGCAACAAATCATTTTTTATGCTTGAGATGCACACTGTGGCCATCTGGAAGGACAGAAATGTATCTGAGGCTTTTGAGGCACTCTTTCAAATTATCCTAAAGATGGTTGGGTTAATTTTCTAGCACAGGAACTTTTTCGATTTTCAACTTAAAGTCATTATCCTAAGGACATGTGTTATAAACTGTTGTATTCATGCTAAAATACTGGAGTGTAATTGGGTTTATTTATTATACTTTTTCATATTTTAGTCACAGGGAACCTAAAGTTGAATTTATAACATCCTTTAATTATCCAGAAGATTATAATTATTTTGTAAATATAGGGGTATATATGTATATAAGTTAATTCTTTTACCTTATATTTTAAATTTAAAAATTAAAGGATTTTAATAGTGATGGAAAACTCTTTTTCTGCAGGATGGGCTTCTCTCTCAAGGTTATTCTGACTTTATTAACAGGATGCACAACCAGATTCCTCAGATTACTTCTGATGGGAAAAGACTTCAGGTATCAAATGACAGCCCAAGTGCATGGAAACTGTTGTTACTCGGTACTGTAGGATCAGGGACTTTGCTTTAAGGTGTTAGGATTCAGTTCATTGTGTACATTTTCTTTGTTATCATCTAGTTACTCAGACACACACACACACACACACACACACACACACACAACTGACAATCTCAAAAGCTGTTCTTAGGGCTGGTCATGGTGACACACAGCAGACCTTTAATCCCAGCACTTTGTGAGTTTGAGGCCATCCTGATCTACAAAGTGAGTTCAGGATAGCCAGGGCTCTGTTACACAGAGAAACTCTGTTTTGGGGCAAAGTGGGGTTGGGAGGCTCCTTTTAGAAATAAGGGTAACTTCTTAGTTGTTACAGATAACCCTAAGATAGTCTTAGTGGCTCTTTCTGCAGAGCCCTGGGTGCTTAGAGCCTAGATATTAGTGCTGCTTCTTGTGCAAAGGGGAAATAGCATCGCTATTGACTGTCAGTCACCTTTGTGGTAGTTATTTCTGAAAACATTGCCCTTGTTTTATCCTTCCATAGGAAACATTTGAGAGGGAGAGACTTTTGAGAGAAGGGAATGAGTAACAATTTGGCTTTTGATTTAAAACAAAACAAAACAAAACAAAACAAAAAACCAAAACCTTCGTAGAGGGAGAGATGGCATGGTTTCTGTGCGACAGTGAGGACTGCCAGTGTCACACTGTTAGTTACTACATGGAGGCAGGGATTAGATGTGTTTTAGGTTCCCTGACTACTATTCTGTGTTTCTTATCATCCATTGTTAGTGTAAGTTTCAAAACAAAACAGATATTTTTTTAAAAACTAGTGTAATAGAAAGCTGACTGTTGTAAAGGTTGATCTGATGTGTTTTCCTGTCTGTAGGTGATAGTTTGCTCTGCTACTCTGCATTCTTTTGATGTAAAGAAGCTATCTGAGAAGATAATGCATTTTCCCACATGGGTCGATTTGAAAGGAGAAGATTCTGTTCCAGATACTGTGCATCATGTCGTTGTCCCTGTGAACCCCAAAACTGACAAGCTCTGGGAAAGGCTGGGGAAGAACCACATTCGAGTAAGTGCTGTGAGCTGTGGACACTGGTGAGCTAGTCTCCTCAGGCTGAGTTATTCCTTAGCATCCCTCATCCCTTCTTTATCTCTGCCTCTCAACAGACTGATGACGTACATGCAAAGGATAACACAAGACCTGGTGCTAACAGTCCAGGTAAGATGAAAGAATGATAGAAAGTGTTATATAGCTTGGAAATGATTGGTTTGTTTCTGTGCCAAGTGTTCTCATGAAAGATGTGAGATATGACCTACAAAGTTAGAATGGGAAAAATAGAAGTAATAAGAATAATCACGAAATGGGGCAAGCTCATACCACTTAGCTTAGAGGAGCAGTGTTAACCGCTGAACTTAGGTGTTAGTTGTGTGGCCTCAAAATCATAAGTCTTCTGGATTATTGATGTAGATGATGGAAAACTAGCAAATTTGTCTAGAGACAAATTTATATTGACCCTGAAATTCCAGAAAAATAAAGATGAAGGATGCTGTGGGCTGGGGGTGCCTTTATTAAATCGTGAAAGACAAATAGTGTGGATTTCTTAATTATTTTTATGATTGTTTTGACTTTTTAGTGTGTGATTCAGGGCATGAAGCACATTTATATTATTCAGCCTTAGTACTGTCTGTAGCACTTCTTGTTCTCAAACAGAAGCTGTGTGCTCATTGATCAGTTCTGAAAAGCGTAACAGTCTCAGTGCAGTGAAGACAGCCTAGCAGACAGTTTCACGGCTACAACATTTCAAAATTGTATGAAGATACAGTAGCATATAAGGTGCCAAAACTAAAACCTAAGTGACTGGATCTTAAACTGATTAGACTGCATATCTGATGTCAGATGTCTTGAGTGGGTCCTTAGAAGAGGTCAGAATGCTTTTACTTTCTGGTTGAATTCACTGAGCAGTTTGACATAGGTCTCAAAGGTGGATTGACTGAAGTCTTGTTTCAAGTTCCTTAGAAATCGGTTTTATGTGTAACACCAGATTGACACGATCCATACTCACTTACTTTTCCTGTTGAAGTAGAGAAACTGCTAGTTAAGCACAAACTGTTAAGCCATGGTTAGGGAGTGCACTTGATAAAATACCAGCTTTTACTGTGATGATGGTTTGTAAAGCTTTTGCTTACTCTCCGCCACTGTTGGAGACAACAGAAAACCTTTAGAAATAGGTTGGATTAAAAGCGTGAATCAGCAGAGGAGAAACAAGAATACCACTGCTTCCCAGGAAAGAGATGACTGAAAATCTACTAACCAGGTTTTCATTCCGTGGAGTGGTGTTAGATTGGTTAGACTTGGTAATTTCCTTAAGAAGGGTTAAGATAATCCAGTAATCATGTCTTAAGCATAAAGGATGTCAATACAGGGCAGACAGATTATAACTAATGCTTGAGAGGAAAGTACCAAGTCTTGGGGTACGTGGCTCTTTTGTTAGTATGTTTACATATTTGTGTTTCTTCTTAAAAGGTTATGGTTGTATGTTCGCATGCATGTGTGTGCCTGTGTGCTGCATATGTGTGCCTCTGTGTGTGTGTGTGTTTATGAGAAAGACCGAGACCCAAAAATAGCACATAAGACATTGACAGAATTATTCATTGCAAAAAATGAAGCAATGAATTATTAAGTATCTCGCTCTCATACTGTGCCTTGTGTGTAGTATTGCAGGGATTTTTAGAGTTAAGCAATATATCTAACTGATAATGTGTGCTCATGACAGCTTCAAATTGACATTCTGTTGCTTTTTCTGTTGCTATGGTAATCAAGAGATGTGGTCTGAAGCTATTAAAATACTGAAGGGGGAGTATGCTGTCCGGGCAATCAAGGAACACAAGATGGATCAAGCAATTATCTTCTGTAGAACTAAAATTGACTGTGATAACTTGGAGCAGTACTTTATGCAGCAGGGAGGAGGTAAATTTGTCCTCACTTATTTCTTTATTTCATAGACTATTATCCTCAAGTTGATAAAAGCTAGACTGCATCACAGAGTTTAAAGCAGTGATGGCACATTGTAACCTATCTGTATCTACCCAATGCTTTTCTATGAGTAAGCCCTGGGGTAAACATGAGAACGTCTTCCACAGTGCTACAGTTGTCATTAATATGAACCTAAATCACAGGATTCTAATGCCATACATCTAGATTACTGATTAATAACTAAAATCTAAAGTATAGTGACGAAAATAGTAGAATGTGTATTTTCTAAACTGTTAAATAGGAAAAATTGAATAAAGGAGAAACCCTAAATACAGGAAGAAAGAGGCCAGGCATGTGTGTAGTCTCAGCACTTGGGAAGCAGAGGTTGGAGGACAGTGAGGTCACTAAGTCACATACCAAGTTTAGGTCAGCCTGAGCTGCATAGTGAGATAGGATCTCAAAACCTAAGAGTTGAGAATATAGCTCAGTGGTGGAAATATAACTCAGTGGTTATGCGTAAGACTCCTCCTTCAGTTTCTAGTCTTAGAGGATAAAATACATCTTTGGAATCACAGAATAAGATTAGTATTGTAAAAAACCTGAATATATTTAAGGGTCGGTGAACCAAAGACTTCTGCTGAGGTCACATAGAGTATTAATCTAGATGTGTATAGTATTCATCTAGATGGTATAGCTGTTAAAAACAACATACCAAAAGCCCAAGGAAGATGATAAAAAACCTTTGCTGGCTTGTAAGACACACATTCTAATATGCTGGTGATGACGCTTTGAATTGTAACATAAAGATTAACACATGGTGAGACACTAATCTAAAGAGCTAGTAAGAGATGAAGTAGACCTTAAACAAAAATATTAGTAGAAATAAAGGGGCACTACTGTTGTGAAAATATAATGACCCAAACTTTGCAAATAAATAAGACATTCTACACTAAAATTAACTTGACTCAAGATCTATACAAGTCAATGAATTTCTGTACAGGTAGAATAGACATTAGAATGGAAATGGTGTAGTTTCACATTAGATGTTTTTTTATGTTTAGATAACTTTATGTTTCTTATCAAATATGGAGATAGTCTTAATCGGTATAGAAATGCTTACTTTGTATTCAAAAATGAAACTCCAAGATTGGCAAGGCTGCGGAACATACCTAAGAACTCTTAATTTGTTGTTGAGAATATTAAGCAGTAAAGTCATCTCAGTTGAAGGACTATACATTCTGTCATAAAGTTGGACAGTAAGCTGGGCGTGGTGGGGTGTGCCTCTAACCCCAGCTTCTTGGAAAGTTAATACAAAAGTGTGATAGAATTTAGAATTCTCTTAAAAGCAAATCAATGTTAATGTGTTATGGAGTTGTGTGTGTAAGAATGTGAACACATAACCTGTGGAGGTCAAAGCTGTCTTCCTTACTTTCTGAGACACTCTCACAGATCCTGGAGCTAATAGATTCAGCTAGGCTTGCTGGCCAGTGAGGTCCACCTGTCAACCCAACATTGACAGAGCCAGATGCTGGGGTTAAAGATGTCAACACTGTGCCCAGCTTTTATGTGGGTGCTGAGAATCTGAGCCCATATCTCCGTGCTTACACTTTACTACCTGAGCCATCTCCCCAGTCTTTCATGGAATTTATTTTACTGGCATTTTTGCCTGTTTCAGAAAGTGTGCTGCCTTCATTTGTGCCAAATTGTGGAGTATAGAGTTTTGTTTTGTTTTTAAGATTTATTTATTTATTATATGTAAGTACACTGTAGCTGTCTTCAGACACCCCAGAAGAGGGCATCATATCTCATTATGGATGGTTGTGAGCCACCATGTGGTTGCTGGGATTTGAACTCAGGACCTTCCAAAGAGCAGTCAGTGCTCTTAACCACTGAACCATCTTACCAGCCCAAGTATAGAGTTTTATAAACATGTGTTTTATAGTCTTTGGCATAATGCATTTCAAGGTCAGATGTTAAATATGCTTTTCCCTAGGACCTGATAAAAAAGGACACCAGTTCTCATGTGTGTGTCTTCATGGTGACAGAAAGCCTCATGAGAGAAAGCAAAACTTGGAACGATTTAAGGTACAATGTGCCTAGTTACCTGCATTTCCTTCTTATTTAAAGGGGCTGTTATAGTGTTCTTTATGCCACTTAATATCATTAAAACGGTTCTTTTCCTAGTGACTTGAAGTATTTTACTCTTACCCATACATTGTGGCAGGAATTAGTCATCTTTGACAGTCAGATAATGAATTTCATGTACCCTGTCAGGTAGTCCACTGCTCCCTCGTAATATGCTCAATAAAGTATTCTTTGACTGACATACATACGTACATTCATACATAGTTTTGTCAGGTAGACACTTTTTAGAAGGGATTAGGTAAACCATGTCTATGAACCTTTCTGAAAAGTACACAAATACTTGTAGAGAATTTACTTTATTCTGAAATGACGATGATCATTAGAGTGTGGTAGTGTGGAAGCAAACATGCCTGGCTTTATGGTTGTTTGGAGTGCACCCTTCCAGGTGCTTGTGTTCTGAAGGCCTTCCGAGCCCTTGAAGTGTGTAGTAGGCCTCAGCCATTTAGAACTAGCTTCAGTAGTTTCTTCCCACCATCATTCCAGAGTGTCTACTGCCTTGTATAGGATAGGTGGTTTTTTTTTCCCATCATTTGGAAAAAGTGGGACATGTCAGGCTTATATGCTTGCATGCTATGTATCACCAGTGTTCTCTGGCTTCATTTCACCAAGTTCACTGCCATTGTCCTGGATATTACACTACACCTAGAGTCAGTATGCATCCCTCACCTCCAAACCTTAACTTTCTTCTGCACAAAGGCATCCAAAGGGTTAATTTGTATTTCCTTTGTAAGCTCTAGGGTCTTATTTCCTTCCTCCCCACCCCCCTCCTCCTCCTCCTCCTCCTCCTCCTTCTTCTTCTTCTTCCTTCTTCCTTCTTCCTTCTTCTTCTTTTTTCTTCTTCTTCTTCTTCTTCTTCTTCTTCTTCTTCTTCTTCTTCTTCTTCTTCGGAGGAGGAGGAGGAGGAGGAGGAGGAGAAGGGTGTTGAATCCTCTGGAACTAACATTACAGATTGTTAGTAGTATATAGGTGTTGGTAATGGAACCCAGATCCTCTCTGGAAGAACAGTCAGTGCATTTAACCACTCCCGTGGGAAATGAGCCATTTTCCCCCCCTCCCCATTCCCTAGGTTTACTTTAGTATAAGAATAAAGGCAACACCTATGCTGCTTCTGTGCTCTGTTCTATTATATATTTTTGGTGTTCCAAAGATATTAAAGCCTGAGTTAGCAATGCCTTAATACACTGGTATAAGAAAACAATACAACCATTAATATCATGTTTCAGCAGATCATAGAGTAAAACTTAAGCATTTGGTCCAGTAGATTACTATGTTCAAACAGGTAATCTGAAAGTACCATTTAACTTTCTTAGTGGAGTGTTTGTTTTTATGTTTTATGCATTTACTGACAGACACCTCCTTGTTTTGGTTCTCTTAGAAAGGAGACGTAAGATTCTTGATTTGCACAGATGTAGCTGCTAGAGGAATTGATATCCATGGTGTTCCTTATGGTAAGAAGAAACTTTCTGCTTAACACACTGACCTTACAAACAAATGATAGCTGCTAACCATTGTCTTCCTTTGCAGTTATAAACGTCACCCTGCCTGATGAGAAGCAGAATTATGTGCATCGGATTGGCAGAGTGGGACGAGCTGAAAGGTACTGCTCAAGTTCTTCCCCCCTTGAGCTCCTATGTTTCAGAAATAAAGTCTAATGCAGGCTTTGAAATCTTTCAGGATGGGCCTGGCTATTTCCCTGGTGGCAACAGAGAAAGAAAAGGTAATCTTCGCGGTCTGTTAGAGTCATTGTGAGTTACGTGTTGATATGGGAAGTAAACGCAGTTTAACTTCCCCATTGAAATCTGAATCAGTCACACATGGAAGTGAACATTTTATAGATAGGATTTCTTCCTTCTGTATGGGTTGAGTAGTCAAATACTAGCATGTGGTTCACAAAGAGAGGAGTAAATGTCAGTATTCCTAATAGCCCTAATACAGTTTTTTCAACAAAAACTATTTAAATGCTGTAGTATAATACCATAGGACACTTTATAATTAGGGTTTGTAGAAAAACTTTTATAAAGTCTCCTGTGTGATTTTTTTTTCTCAAATTTATGTGCATATTTTCCCTATGTGTTTTATTTTCCTTTGGATATAAACAGGCTTATTAAATACAGCATTCTCCAAAATTTATCCCCTCTCCATGCCTCCCTTTTTGTAGTCCAGACTGGCCTCAGACTCAGCCCTCTTTGCCTTAGCCAGAATGCTGGGTTTCAGACATTCACCGCCACACCTGGCTGCCTGCATATGCCTCATTGAACATCAGGCTATGGTGTCAGTTTATAGGTTTGTTTAGTTTGAGAATTTCTTTCTTTAACTCACATCCTTTTGTATTATTTCCAGAATAACCCAGATCTATTACATGAGCCATCAAGTAATAGCTGTTTGATAAAACACATAATCTTTTTTCTAGTGTTTTAAGGGAATAAAATGTTAAATACACACACAAATGTAGAGCACAGTATTTAATTTCCATCTCTATACATGGTCATGTTTCTTTTCTCTTTAATGTAGGTTTGGTATCATGTATGTAGCAACCGTGGGAAGGGATGCTATAACACTAGACTCAAGGAAGATGGTGGCTGTACTATCTGGTACAATGAGATGCAGGTAAGACTCCCAGAGACTTCATTGACATTGATAGACAGACTGCATTCATCTGTTTGTCGGTGATGAGAGAAGGGTAATTGGCTAATCATTTGGTCTGTAAGCTGTGAGTTGACTTCCAGGGATCTAGCCTCCATTTATATTACGCATTCAGCTTGCCTAGTGTTATTTAATGCTATTATAGTGAAACTCTTATCACATGAAATTTTTATCTAAAATACTTGAATTTTCTCACTCTTTCTTAGCTACTTTCCGAGATAGAAGAGCACCTGAACTGTACCATTTCCCAGGTTGAGCCAGATATAAAGGTTCCAGTGGATGAGTTTGATGGGAAAGTTACATATGGTCAAAAAAGGGCTGCTGGCGGTAAGCTTTCAGATGTTTCAGTGTGCTCTGACTCCCTCCCTCCCCATACTGCACCCACTGTTTCTCCTATCCCAGACTCAAGATCCTCCTGCCTCAGCCTTCTGAGTGCTGGGACGATAGGCATCCAGTAGCTAAATTTGCCTCTTTGAATGTGAGTTTATGATGACCATGATTTTGTTCCATTATGCTAACAGTATATTATTAGCATATTAATTATCCTCTCCTAATTGCTCTCCAGTGCTTTATTACTATTTGACTTCCAGCATTTTATTATGTGATCTGCATGTGAATGAGGGGCAGCAATTAACTGATTGTCTTGAAGTATTCATATTAAGAGTACTTGAACTTTTAAAGAATTATTAGAAAATAAGTATTATAGGTGATTTTGAACAAAGAGTCAGGAGTCTTTAATGTAAGTGGCAACCTCGGTTAGTGTTCTCTTTCCTCCGAATGTTTCTGAATGCTTGATTCAGGGTATACTAAGGGTGTGCAACTAGTAATGAAGCTTGATTACTAATTCATATTGAAATTCTTGATTTAAAAACTTAAAGCTAAATGTTCTGGAGATAACTTGTCTGTTGGTAAGTTTTTACTGCTAGAAACAGTATTTGAAGTGGTAGAACTGAGGGCAGGGCTTCCTGACAAGGGCTTCAAGCATGCTGCTTACATTGCTCCTGGTTTGTATGTTCGTGCAGGTGGAAACTATAAAGGCCATGTGGATGTCCTGGCACCTACCGTTCAAGAGTTGGCTGCCCTTGAAAAGGAAGCACAGACATCTTTCCTACACCTTGGCTACCTTCCCAACCAGCTGTTCAGAACCTTCTGATTTCATGTAGATGGAGTAGGATTGGAGTCATAAAGTCTGTAGTCTTAACTCTAACCCAGTGGTGCGGCTTCTTAGCAGCAGTATTTATAGAAACTGAGCTATCACTACTAACTCTCGCATGTCAGGAAACACAGATCTTAGCAATCCTTCATAAAATGGCAGCCTAATGAAAATAAATTTGACAACTATATTTTCATGAAGGCTTGTGTCTTCTTTTAAAGTTATACTTTTTTTTTTTTTTTTAAGAACACTGCGGGCTCATGAAATGCAGTTTATAGATGTACGAATGTGACCCTGGACCCATATGAAACCCAGATCAAATATCTTTTGCGTGAAATTTTCCACAGAAGTGCTGCTAGGTTGCAGTGATTTTCAGATATTTCAGGCTGTCTAGGCACACTATGAAGCTGGAGGAGAGCTATAAAACAAAAGCTAAGGACCTCAAGGTAGATGGGCTTTTGGGTCCATTTGGAAACTGAAAGGGTGCTTGGAAATTCAGTATGGATTGATGACTAATGCTGAAGACAGTGAAGGAGTCTCTGAATTTTTTTTTTTCAAGAACCTTTCTTTGCAGTTGATTCACAAAAGGACGAAATGACTTTGCTGTGTCTCTATGGTCTAAAATCAGTTAATTTCTGTCCTTTGATTAAAATAACCTCAAGGAGAAATTTCAAGACATATAATTGAATTGCTCTGTCAAGCCTTTGGACTCCTAGGTGAGGAAGTAGTTTCAGGGGTAGATGTTTTCTCTACCTAGAGATT
This sequence comes from Mus pahari, assembly GCF_900095145.1. Taxonomy (NCBI): domain Eukaryota; kingdom Metazoa; phylum Chordata; class Mammalia; order Rodentia; family Muridae; genus Mus; species Mus pahari. The sequence continues at coordinate 11,849,105 of NC_034596.1, read as the reverse complement.
CCCCAAGAGCAAGGAAATGGTCCAGCAAAATCTCAAGGGAAACTCACGTAAAAACAGGCTCATACCAATGGGAGCCACTGATGCTTCCCTTCCAGAGCTCTGTACAAAGTGATCTGTCAATTCCGGTCGTTAACTTGTAGACCAGTTTCTTTATAGAGATGTCTAGGACTGCTCTCACACCTCATGGCCGTGTGAGGACTGCTCTTTGTAGGTAGAAATGAATGCTTACATGCATATAACAAATATAGCACTGAAGTTCAATACTGAACTTAGCATTGGTTAAATACTAAGAGCCAGAAAGAATCCACCTGATCCTCTTGCCACAGGCTTGTTTTGTAGGAGTAAGAACTGGACTCAGTGAGCCACTGGTTGATAGGACTGCAACCAGCACTAGGATTCCTTGGTTTCATTGTTTGCCCTCTGAACCACCTTTGAACCCAATAGTGACTGGGCAGCTAAGAGCAATGCCGACTTGAGCTGAGTGACAGATGAGTAGTGGTTCAGGTTGCTGTCTAATTTTGAGCTGTTGCAAGATAAAGCTTCAGGTAAACGGACCCAAGGTGGGGGTTTGGAGGATGTACATGTGTGAAGTGTGCAGTTTGGAGACCTGACCCAACCTGCTGTCTCTTTTCTCGCCTCCCCACTAATGCTCTCCTAGTGTTTTTACCAGTGGTAAGCCTGTGAGTTATTCATTAAGCCTGCTTGCCATTGATGACTGAGCCAGAGAAATGCTACTGCATCCTTTTTCCTTTTAGAAATAGGAACGCCTGAGTCTGTCTAGGGTCTCCTTCCCAGGATCCCATCAGTAGGGTGTGAGTAAGAAGAATGGCTGTCACTTCTGTGCCTCGTTCTGTCCTTCCCCTCACTTAGCCTGGACCATGGGCCAGTACTAGTGTTTCAATAGGTACTATTATTTTAGTGTGATTCTTGGGAAATGGCAGAAAGACCTGATAAGGGACCTGGCCGACCCTAGGAAATAGCTGCCCACTCTCTGTGAATTGTCTGGTACTGTAACTGGATCTTATCTGAGCTGCTGCATGGTCAGATCTTGGTCACAGAACTTTGGCGTCTGCCTCAGAGCACTAGAGGCCCTGAAAAGGCTAGAACATGTTAAATATTAACTTGTAAATGGTCGTGTTTCTGACTCAGCTTCCTTATTGTCCCTTGTTTTTTCAATTCTACAGCACCTGAAATGCTGCTCACAGGTCTGGGTCATTCTTCTCTCTAAACAAATGCTATGGTTCACTCCACTTCAGTGCTCGATGGATGTAGCTTGAGGCTTTGATTTCTAGGGTCACTCCTGCATAGTGACTGGAGTGGTTTTGTGCTTGGGAAATTGGGTTGTATTTCCACTCTTAATAAGCTTGTAACAATCCATTGATAATTTATGTCATAACACTCCCCCAGTGCTGATGAGCACTGAGGGGAACTTAAAGACATGAGCTTCGTTCCCAGTGGCCTGGGTGGAATCTACATGAACCCATGCTTTCAGTATACCAGAGCGCGAGGTCACTAGCTTCTCTAAGCTGTGGTTCCTTCATGAAAAGAAAAAGAATTTGCATTATTCAGCAGCCTATCGGGCGTTCTGCGAAAGTTCAGTAGATGAGGGGCACTCATGCCGTATTTCTTGTTATTTACATTATTTCCATTGTCCTTGTACAGTGCTGCAGTGTGTACCTTCTCAGAACATTGTCTTAAACACTGAATTCAAGACTGAACACTGGATATTTTTCAGGCCCGCCAGTGCCATATTACTTTCTGAAGGGTTTGTGCTGATTGACATTCACATTAACAGCCCAGGAAGAGCCCTGTGGAATATATTTTGTGAACTAAAATAGAACTTGTTGTACCTAAACCTTGCTGTGTGTTTATAGATCAGTGCTAGTGAGAAGCAGACAGGAGGCACTTCCCTCTTGACTCTGCACCCTGTTCCTTCCCTGTGGCTGCCACCACCCCCACCCTTCCTATCCCCACCCGGCCACCATATTATGGGTTATAAGCTAAATATAAACTAAGATCTAAGCTTGAAGTTGGTCTTTTTTTCTTTTTCTTTTTTTTCCTTTTCAAGGTAGAACTATGTGGCAATGACTCAGTCTGCCCCAGATTTAAAAAAGAAAGAAAAGAATTGGTTCCTGGCCAATTGAAAATGGGCAAAACCATTTAGTCACATTCCTTACCTTGTTTTGACTTAGAGAAGTTATGTGCTTCATTACCATTTGAATGAGATACATGAAATAAAAAAAATAAATAAAAAGGTAAATACACAAGGAGACCCAGGGTTTCCTTACAGCAGTCTTATCTGCTAGAGAATGTCATTTTCCAAAGGACTAGTAGCGGTCCTGAAGTGATCTGGCTTGTGTGAGTGGAGGAGGGGATGTTGGAACAAAAATGCAATGGTCCAGGAAGGAAAGGGAGGGATACTATTTTGCTATTGTGGAGGATGTCTTTCAAGGGAGGAAGAGATGAGGGAACTAAAGGGTTCCTGGGCATGTGTGTGTGTGTGGGGGGGGGGGGTTCATAGGGTTCCTCTCCGGTGGGGGGAGATAGGGCACTATAGGGGGTTGGTTCCTTTAAGGGAGGAAAAGATTAAGTATTTTGCTGTCAATTTCTGTTCAGTTGTTTTAGATTCATTTAAAATCCTTTGTGGCACACACCTTTAATCCCAGCACTTGGGAGGCAGGGGCAAGCGGATTTCTGAGTTCGAGGCCAGCCTGGTCTACAGAGTGAGTTCCAGGACAGCCAGGGCTACACAGAGAAACCCTGTCTCGAAAAAAAAAAAAAAAAAATTAAAAAAAAAATAATAAAAATAAATAAAATCCTTTAAAGCCTTAGTTACTTTGTTACTGATATTCCACTTCTGGTTAATCAATTGAGAGAAATCTGGGAGATCTTGCAGTGTGGGAGGTCTGCAGCGCCCAGTAATAGTTACAGACTTCTCTTTAACCTGCTCACACCAGAGTTTGTTCAAGGACGGAACCCAGAATATCTGCGTTTTAGCCAACTGAGATTGCAGAGGGACCACTGGAGAAACAGAAGTTTTCTCATGGCAAAGTTTTATCCTAAAGATGATTCAAAGGACATGACAGCCAGGTTCCTTAAGTGAAATGCAGGGTCTGTACCTTGCCTCCAGGAACTCTGCATTGACAGCTCTGGGTGGAGTAGGCCTTGGGTATCCCAGGTGATGTTAGCAAGCTGTTAGCAAGTGGAGCCAGATCCATCCCTATGCATGCATGCATGCATGCACATGTGTGTGTGTGTGCGTGTGCATTCAGGGTTTTGTAGAGAATCTGGGATAGAAAACTGATTAGAAGAGGAGAGAGACTACTACTTGAATGCTGGGGTAGTGATGTCCATGAGTTTGGCTTTTCCTTTCCCACATAGGTGACTCCCTGGCTGCTCTCAGAGGTTAGCTACTTAAAGTCTGAATGGACATAAAAGGGGAATTCTGTGTTTAGATAAAGTGGTACCGGAGTGGTGAGAACTGGTTCAGATCCTGTACTGTGAGGGAATTGTTGCAAATGGGGGCTAGCAAGAAATCCCTGTAGAAGCCATTTAAAGTTCATGAGATGGCATGCTTAGCTGCAGTCAGACTTACAAGAGCTTGCTAAAGAACCCTCAGACATGCTTGAGCGAGGACTGGCTTAGTCTCAGACTACAGCTTGAGATATTTTGTTTGGCATTAAAAGCCAGGCAATTTGGAGAAATTGGATCATATCCGTATCATTACATACTGTTTACTTAAAATATTGGTATTAGTGCTGTAGGCTGTAATAACAAATCTTGTAATGTGTGTCCATCCATAAATTGTTACTCATTTTCCCACCGCTATTGGCTCACAACCCAGCACCAAGAAACACTGCAGAATAAAACCGATGTGCTAATGGAGACGACCAGAGTCAGGGTGTGTGGGCTTGTGGCTCCTTTCCCAGTTCTGTACACTAGGTGGTGCTAGTGTCGCGCTGTAAATACCCACAAAGGTCTGAACACATGTGTTGGTGTATTTTTACCACTTGGGGTCACTTAAGGATTACATGACTTGCCTCTTCCCCATCTAAGCAAATTCACAGATTCCAAGGAATTATTTCCCCATTGCGTTTGTCAGAGGCTGTGGTTTTTTTTTTTTTTTTTTTTTTTTAACCTAGATCTTGAAGGCCAAGAAGTGTGAATTGGGATTTTTTTTTTTTTTTCCTTAGCGAATTGGCCCCACATGGTTAGTGCCTGGGTGGTTCCTCCTGTCACAGTATGGTGGACCACCCCCCACCCCAAGCCTTCTCTTGGGCCCACCATTGGAGACTTCTCCACATAAAGATTTTCCATACATGTCAGGATCGTGCTTACGCTAATTGCTGTGCTCATTAACATCTCCAGAACTTGGAGTGCTTTTTCTCAGTCATTTCATTTGATTCTGCCTGTCTCTGAAAGGCCAGCTCTGAACGAAGCGAGGTGGGTATCATTGCTGACACCCACTGGCCTTCCTGCCTCCTATGCAGCTGATCTAGGAATTACACCACTGCCCCTGGAGAGCATGCTAGAAATTTGTGGAATGGCCCTGGTGGACTTGCCTGCCTGTGGGTGGGTATGTGTGAGGACAAGGGCAGGATGTGTGGGCTTGCACAGCTCGGACAATGAGCCTAGTCAGCAGCTCATGGGGACTTATGTGAACACTCAAAATGTGGATGGTCTTTCAGAATCTCCCTTCTCGGCAAGTGACTTCTATTTTTCTTCCTTCCTATCTTTTTTTTTTTTTTTTTTTCCTTGATATGTGTGAATATTTTATGTGCCTGGTACCTGTAGAGCTCTTATATTGTATCTCTTGGAACTGGCGTTATAAATGACATGAGTGCTGGAACCAACCCCAGGTCCTTTGCAAGAGCAACAAATGCTCGTGAGTGCTGAGCCATCTCACCAGCTAAATACCTTCTGCTATCAATGAAGGCTTCTTAGGTGCTGGAAGCAGGAGAACTGAGTCACCAACTCAAGAGCATCCTCTGCTGGGGCCATTTAAATCTGTGGCAGGTATTTGTGTGCTTTCTATCACTGAGTACACAGTTAAACATACACTCAGTGTTACAGTTTATCAATCTGTGTCAAACCCACCCAAGAAAATGAGATAGGCCTCTATTAATTAAATCCAAACTAAGATAGACACTTAAATGTTTTTATTTCCCAACCTTCCTCCTTAAATCCTCTCAATTCATACCACCACCACCCCATGTAAAAACAATAAGTAACATTTATTGGTCTATACTGTGAACTTGCCATCATTCTGTACCCATCCTGGTTCAGTCCTAACAACCCATGAGCTAGGTTACCTTCACATTTCCCTTCTAAAGATGAGGAAGTTTAAGCAGCACCACGAGGGTAGCTATTAGTTTAAAGATGACATGGCTGGAAAGTAATGGTGCTAGGACTGCCTTTATTCTTATGCTGTTGCCTGCTGGGACATCTTCCCACCTTCTTGACGGTCAGGATCTTACAGTGTCAGGGCCCTGAGTCATCCTACCCAGCCCCTTGAATGCTACCCAGAAGCCAGATATTTTGGATTCTGACTCATGTAAGAGCCAGTGCTATCCTTTTTGCAGGTAAGGAACCCGAGGCCCAAGAGTCTTGGATGTTGAGTTTGTCAAGCCCTGGAAGGTGGGCTTTCCTGCTGTGCCCCTCCAGGAAAACCTCATCTCATCTCTTTGTCTCCCCAACACATTATAAATTAGCTCTAAAGTCTCTAAAACTGTCTCCTACCTATTCCTGGTCGGTGCTGCTGGAGCAGTGGTTCTCATCCTGTGGGTCACCAAAGGAATTGTCTATCAGATATTTATAACAGTGGTAACATTACAGTTCTGAAGTAGCAATGAAATGATTTTATAGTTGGGGGGGTCACCACAACATGAGGAACTGGATTAAAGGGTCACGGCATTAGGAAAGCTAAGAACCACTGCTCTAGCGAGAGGCTTCTGGGCTACCCTGCCTCTTCTCCCTCTACAGTGTGCAGGCATTCTCTCACATCATGGCGTTTTCCAACTGACTTAATGATGGAGACCTCCAACAGAAAAACACCGAGAGACTTTCCACTCCAAGCCGGAAACAATATCCCATGGTGTAATAACCCCAACAGAATGGGAGAATAGACCACTTTCAGTAGAAAAATACTGCTTTTTTTTTTTTTTTTTTTTTTTTAGCTTTCTCAAGAAAACCTTTGACCAAAATCTGAGCATGATTTTGAGCATATGGGCCCCAAGTTCCAATTTGCTGTGGCTGAGATTTCACTGGTACGATGGACCGACACTCGCAGAGAAATATGTGAATTCATCGTGGCTATTTTTGCCGCGCTGAAGTTGGCACACTTCCAAGCTGAGACCTTTCTGCTTTAGCAGCTCTCGGTTATTTGAGGCTGGATGACTCACTTAGTGTAACATCCTCTTGTTTTCCTCCTTCTCCTCCCCGGGGCCCCTCCCACCTAAGAGGGCTGGCAGGGGCAGGGAGGGTTATGAAACTCAGGCTGCTGTTGAGGACTGCACTTCTTGTCAGTTTTTGGTAGTGCTTTGTTGGGAACCACTCTTCCTGCTCCTTCATGATCTCCTCCCTACTAGGCAGGTCGCCTCTGTCTTTCTGTGTGCTCTAAACCTTTTGTTCCTTCCCCTCCCAAAGTGTATGCTTCCTGCATTTTATTTACCTGCTTAGACATACTACCTCTTGCTGCAGAGAGAAGGGCGTTTAAAGCAGGCCCACCTTCAGCATCCTCTGGACCCAGGGCAGAGTATGACCCGGCCAGGGCTGCTAGTAAGCATTTGTTAAACTGGGAAAAGAAAGGGAGGCAAGAGGGAGAGAGGAATAGACAAGTGACACGACCCTTCTGTGAGGGACCTGCTAGCAGAGTTAGGATGACAAGCTAGAATATGTTAGCTTGTTATTTTTGTTATTTTTTAAAGATGGGAGATATATACGTCTTGGAAATTAGGCCGTGGGGTCATACAGGGCCGAGCCTTGACTATCTCCTTTAGAGGGGTTTGTGTTTTCCAGACTGAAACTATGTAGCTGTAACCCAGAACCAGCCAGCTACTGGATGGAAAGCTTTCTCCCCATCACTGTGCACTGCCAGTCATCCAGAGCCACTGCAGCAGTGCTCACTGTACAGGATGTGTCTTAGTTTCTCTCTCTCTCTCTCTCTCTCTCTCTCTCTCTCTCTCTCTCTCTCTCTCTCCATCCACCCACCCATCTTCTGTCTGTCTGTCTATCTCTAGCTATCCTGGAACTTGTTCTGTGGACCAGGCTGGCCTTGAACTCATAGATCTGTTTGCCACTACCTCCCAAGTGCTAGAATTAAAGGCATGTACCACCACCCAGTGTATTTTTAATTCTTTCTGTAAAGCAGGAATAATTATTGTCCTTTAAGGAAACTGTGGTTTAAAGTAACAAGGTAAAAATTCACGATTACTAGTTGGATACTTCAATACCTGTTTTTCAACCAGAACTGGAAAGACTTAATTATAACTAGCAGAATATAAGCTGAGAAGACTCGATCTTTAGAGGCCCCCAACAACAGAATACATATCCCTCTAGTGCACAGGGAGCATTCCCCAGGATATGGTAGTCCATAGACCCACCTCAGTCTGCCCAAAAGACTTTTTGAGCCACACGGGCACCAAACACACTGGACTGAACTTGGAGGTCAACAACAGAGAGCATCACTAGAGTCAACAAGCACAAGGAAGAGATGGAGCCACCGTGTCAAAGAAGAGATCCTGAGAGGCATTAGAAACTGCTCTGAGAAAGGTGAAAGCGGTAATGTCAAAGACAGCTAGGGGAAGCTAGTGGCTAGAGGGAAGTTTATAGCTGTGAATCATTGTATTAAACAGGGGGGAAGATGGAAGCTAGGGAGATGGCTCAGGGCTTCAGAGTGAGCACCTGCTGCTCTTGCAGAGGACCTGAACTTGGTTCCCAGAACCCACTCGTAACTCCAGTGCTAGGGGATCTGACTCCCCTTTGGGCTTCAGAGGACACTAGTCACGCCCATAGCACACATACATACCCGCAGGCACTCATACATACGCATAATTTTTTAAAATTCAAGATAAAAAGAGAATCTCATGTTAAATTCCCATCTTAAGGAACTAGGGGGAAGAAAGAGAAAAAAATAAATTCCAAAGCATGCAGACGGAAGGAAACAATAAAGATTAGAGTAGATGTTAATAAACAAAAAATGGAAACAACAGAAGAAAATCAATGGAACCAGAGAGTCGTGTTTCACAAAGATTATCAAAGCTGGCAAAGCTGTTTAGAAAGAGATGAGGTCATTTTCCCAAGGTGACTCCAGTAGGGAAAGTCAGAAGGAAGATTCTGGATGAAGGCAGAGTTAGTGTCAATGTTCAGGCTGCCTCTCTAGCTCCCTACTTAGCCTGTAAGTGCTCAGGGAGCAGGAACCCCTGTCACTCATTTGCACATCCCTAGTACTTTTACTCTGTGCCTGGCACACAAGAAAGGCTCCGGAAATGTTTGCTGAACTAAAATGAAAAGCACACTCCTCCCCATCCTTCGCCACCATCTGTGTACAATGATAAATTATGCTTCCAATGCAGATCGAGCTGAGTCGCACAATTTCTGATGAGAGAAGCTGGAAACAGCAAACTGCTAGTCCTTAAAAATAAACCCTTCAGCTTCAGAGATTTGGCCCAGAAATGAACCGGGTTACAGCTCAAGCCCTGATGCTGGGTTTATTACCCTGGAGCCAAAGGGATGGTGCTTCTGGTTGGAGAGAAACTTGATCACCTTGACCTGGCCCTGGGTACCAGGTGGGAACTCATCTGCCCTGTCCCAATTCTGGATTCCCAGGGAGATGGAGACTGCTTATAGCCAGGACTGGCCCCTCCTCAGATGGATCTGATCAAAGGGAACCCCCAGATCCAGCCTCCCCACCCCCACCCCCCAGAGTGGTAGGTTAGGAACAGAGTTCAAGGTCCTACCTCCATGTAGAACATAGATTTCTGCCATTCCCTATGAGTAAAATGTGAAAAATATTGAGGTTAATGAACTCTGGATCCCGAGAGGCCGGAAGAGAAGGGAACCCAGATAATATTCAGTAGGATAGATACTGCCACATGCTCAAACTGGTGTGAAGTGTAACCTGTTCCAGGAACAGGGAAGATAGCTGGTCTTCACACATATTATCGCCTTGGCTGTGTAGGAGCTGTGAGGGGAGCCTAGTGCAAGCTGAGGCTTCCAGAAGCTACCCTGAACTCACCATGGTAGGACAAGGAATCCAGGGATTTGGATACCCATGTCCTCTGGGCACTCCCCCACCTCCTTAGGCTACTTGGACCTCTGCATGTGTGAATTTCCCAGGAAGAATACGTGTGTGTGGCAGGCAGACACTAATGCACATTCGTGTGTGGTTCTCCCAGGCGCAAATGCAACAGCTGCTTTCCCCCCTCTTCTCAATTTAAAGGTGACTCCCGGGGAAGCTTCAGATGTGGAATTGACCCTAAGTTGAAAAGATCTTTTTAGGGCAAGAGCTTTGTTCTTGTGAATTTTCTGCCTCACCAACCATGGGGAATGTGAGCCGGGAGGGAGAAGTCTGTTAAAGAAGTTGGTCATTCATTTCAAGAGCCAGGGGCCTTTCTGCAGAAGCGTAGCCTCCCATTCTCTCAGCCTTTTGATCCCCTGGGGCTCTGGGCAGGAAGGTGCAGGGCAGTGGCCCTGATCCCCAGAACCTTCCCACCTGCCATTATGGGATGCAGAGAAGGTCTTTAACTTTTTTGTTAAAAGGAGCTTTCATTCTTTTTTGAAATTAATAATCTCAAATTCCTATATTATAAGTTAGAAAAAATCCACCCATTGCCCCCAAGAAAGTGATGAACAGGCATTTGTATTTGATCAGTTGTAAAATGGCTCTATCTCCTAGAGTGTGCTACCTCAGTATCTGGCTCCCGTCCATTGCTCAAAATGTTGAGCGTGGATTTGGTTCATTTTATGATGAGAATGGAAAGAAAGACAATGAAACCCATGAATACTGATGTGACTAGTAGATTCATCAGTATTAGGTGCCGTCACATACCACTGTACTCTCAACAGGAGCTCAGGCACAAAGGACTCATTGTATGTTCTCTTGAAAAGAGGTACAGAGGCAGCCGTTAGTTTGAAGCTGATAAAGTTGACACTCTGTCATGAGCTCTTCAGGTTCATTCTGGCTTTCTGTTCTGCTGTCCTTAAGCTTGTGCCTTCCTCGAAGAAGCAACTTTTGGGCTGCAGGAGATGGCTCAGTGGGCAAAGCGCTGCCTACGCAAGTGTAAGGACCTGGGTTCAGAGCCCCAGCCTCTAGATAAAAAGCTGGGCTTGGAAGCAGGCATTTCATTCCTGTGATCCCATCAGTGGGGTAGGCAGAAACAGGAGGATCCCTGTAATTCTCTCCCAGACAGGGCAGCAAAATCCGAGAGCTCCGGGTTCTGTGGGGGACTCCATCTCAGAAAATCAGATGGAGAGCGAGTGATGGAGGAAAATGCTGACGTTGACCACTGCCACAGAAATGAGCAGCACCTTCCTCCCAGTGGACAGGAGAGAAAGAGTGCACGAGAGAATGACAAGTGTGAGGATGGCAGAGACTCAGGGGAGCTTCTGTCCCAGAGGAACCCACCCCAGGGGTTCACAGGAAGGGTGAGGAGCAGTTAGTATTTTGAGATAGAAATGCTGGCTTAACCACAAAAGAGAAGGGGTGAGCTCACATCTGAGGGAACACCAACGAGAGTGCCCTTAGAAGGAATCTATCCAAGGAATATGTGAGATGGCCATGGGACGTGGTTTCTCTGAGTTCCTAGCCTCTGCTATCCTCTGGGTGGCTTTATTGACATTTTTATGCTGGTCAGTCCCAGGCTTGTGGCCCCTGCGTCCAGCAGAAATAGAGCTGCGTTTGAACAAGAACCACAATACAGTACCACAATTGTGACAGTTAGATTCTAGGTCCTGTGGTGACACTTAGACGGGGGATTTAGTAATGATTGGTGAGACTGGACTGTGTGCTTACCACCTCCCTAGAACTGGAGTCCCTGTTGGAAACTGAGCCTCGTTCACAGTGGGACTTAAGAGCGGTGATTGGAAGGCAGGGGGTTCGAAGACAATGAATCAGGTGTAGAAGGAATAGCTGTCAGGACCCTGATAACAGTAAGATTATAGAATAAGCTAGCTACGCATAGCTGTGATTGGCAAGCTATGCTCTGAGCACCGATTTCTCTAACTGCAAAGCTTGTGTTCTTTTGCTAACCACTGCTGCCTGGCAGCATCCCGCCCTGGATGCTACTTAGCTTCTTAGCTTGGGGCTTGCAAGTCCTGCTTGAGTTCAACTGAAGTTATTGCCAGGGCAACCACAGGTAACTAACTCTTGGCATGACATAGGCACTCAATACATCACTTTAAAATGAATAAATAATGATTCTTGCCTTGATCTGTGCTGGCTGCTGCCCAGCGGGCTGTGGAGTTGAAAATCGCGAGTTTATCATGGCTTTTGTAACCTCCATGAGGTTACAAAGGAGACTGGAGAATAAAGCTTGTTAAGAACAATGGCTGTCGCTGAGCACTCGAAACTTCCAGTAATGACCTTTCACCCCTCTGAGTTCATTCTTTTTTAATAATTCTCTGATAATTTCACACATGGATACAATGTATTTGATCACATAAAGCCCACACTCCCCTCACTACACCCTTGTTCCAATTTCATGTCCGTTTTTCATAAGCCACCGAGTCCAATCAGCACTGCCTGTATGTGCACAGGTGTCAGACCGTCCACGGGCACGCAGGTCACTTCCTGAGGACAAGTAAGTCTCCTGATATCATCAGCTTCTAACTGGCAAAGCTCTGCAGGTAGGGGTGGGGATTAGCATGTCTTTTTCTCCATCCCCGCTAGAAGGACATGATCTTGTTTCATGTGAGCGAGCTCATCAATGCAATGGCCATGCCATACCCAGAAGATATGTACCTCTTAGGATCTTTGTGTCCCCTCTTCTATGTTTCCTGAGGGGTGTGTGTGTGTGTGTGTGTGTGTGTGTGTGTGTGTGATAGATGTCCTACTTAGGGCTCAACACTCCTAAGTTATCTTCTGTAGTCTGTCTTTATTTCTTTAAGACTTACTTATCTTAAAATGTTATGTATCCACTGGTTAGTTTTATGTCAACTTGACATAAGCTAGAATCACTGGAGAAGAGAGCATCCATTGAGGAAATACCTTCATAATATTAGGCTGTAGGACATTTTCTTAATTAGTGATCGATGGGGGAAAGTCTAGCCCATTGTGGGTGGACCATCCCTGGGCAGGTGCTCCCGGATTCTATAGAGAAGCATAGGAACAAGCCAGTAAGCAGTACCCCTCCATGGTCTCTGTATCAGCTCCTGCCTGAAGGTTCCTGTCTTGTATGAGTTCCTGTCCTGACTTTCTTTGGTGATGAACAGTGATATGAAAGTATAAGCCAAATAAACCTTTTCCTCCACAAATTACTTTTGGTCATGGTGATTCATCACAGCTATAGTGACCCTAACTAGGGCAGACATTGGTACCAGGATAGTGGTGTATTACAGCAACAGACCTGATCATATTGTTCTGGGGAGGATTGTGGAAGGACTTTGGAACTTTGATCTAGAAAAACTATTAAATGTTGAGAGCTCAGGGGGATGTTCTGTAGGAGCTTGGAAGATAATTTTGAGAGCAGCGCAGATGATGAGAGCCTGGATTGTGAAGTTTCAGAGGGAAGCAAAAACTCTACCAGGCTATTTATGCGAAGAGTCTGTGATTCTGGTTAGCTGGAGCTGAAGAATGAGCTGTGCTTAGCAAGAGACAAGAACCACTAAAGTGAAACCTTTGTCTTGCTGGGATAATGGATGCTGGTAGCTGGAGCTAAAGAACCAGCTGTGGTTAGCAAGAGACCAGCATCACTGAGGTGAAGCCTTCTAGGAGCTGTTTCCTAGGAGTCAGCACAAAGAAGCTGTGTTCCGGAAGTGACCAAGGTTATACTTCCTGCTGGTGGCTGAACTTGGTAGTGTATGAATCACTAGGTAGTATTGATTTTGAAGGCATGAAGGGGTCATGGAGACCAGTTGAGGCTTGGCAGTGTGTGACAGAGCCAGAGAACCTGAAGAGAGCTCAGAAGAAGATATTGGTGAAAGAGCAGCCCAGCTGCCGCAGCAGACTCCAATATTTTAAAGATGTGAGTACCGCGGGATGTCCACCAAGAACAGCAGCAACCATGGCCTGAAGCCATCTGGAGCCTAGAAGACAAGCTATGTGTGCTGCAGAGAGCAGAGCCAGAAAGGTGACCCTAGCCCTTTGGAGAGCAAATCCCAGACATTGGACAACAATCATTTACACATTATTTACATTAGAGTTGAGTTTTGCTTTGTTCAGATTGTTACTGTTCCCTGGTTCTTCCCTCTTGAAGTAAGAAAGTATTTAATTTAATTTTGCTTTTTTTTTTTTTTTTTTTTTTTTTACAGGAGCCCACAGTTGAGAGATTTTGAACTTTTAAGGATTTTGGATTTTTTTTTAAAGAGAGACTGAATTTTTTAATTTTTTTGAATTTGTGGAGACTGTGAGACTTTTAAAATTATTTATGTTTTTATTGTGAGATCATGGGGATGAATAAGAAAGAAAGGGTTGTGGCTTATTAGTAATGTGTTTGTGTGCCAACTTGAAATGGGGTCCTTTGTACCGGCTAATTTCATGTCAGCTTGACACAAGCTAGAGTCACTGGAGAAGAAAGACCATCAACTGAGAAAATGCCTCTATAAGATCAGACTGTAGGGCATTTTCTTAGTGATGGATGGGGGTGGAGTGGCATCCCGTTGTGGGTAGGACAGGTACTATAAGAAAGCAGGCTGAGTTAGCCAGGCAAAGCAAGGCAGGAAGCCCCACTCCTCCAGGGCCCCCTGGAGCATGCGCTAAGGCCTCCAGGTTCCTGCCCTGTCTGTGTCCCGGTGCTGACTTCCTTCAGTGATGGACTATGATGTGGAAGTGTGAGCCAATTAAGCCCTCCGAGGTGCTTTAGGTCATGGTGTGTCATCACAGCAATAATAATCCTGACTAAGACAATATGTATGTTTGCCCGTGTACTATATGCATGCACGCGGTTCTTGCAGAGGCCAAAAGAGAGCATCAGATCTCCTGGAACTGGAGTTAGAGGCTGCTGTGAGTCTCCATGTGAGTACCCGGAACTTAACTTGGATCCTCAGAAAGATCAGCCTGGTTCTTCATTCCTAAGCCATCTCTCTAGCCTCTGTACTTCTCAGCGGGACCACGGTGGGTGCTGATGGGAGGATCTCAAACCTTCATGTATTTCTGTCTCCTGTGCTTCAGCCTTCACGCAGTTGTGGCTGTCCTTATTACAAGATGCAGTGAGACAGGAGGCACCCCCTTGCTCTAGTGGCCATGTCCCGGTTTCATGTAACAGTCAAGGTCCTATGTGGTCAAAATCCTGTTCATCTCCTATTCACTCAGTCACTGCTGGCTTGCTTGTCTTGTCAGTAATTTCTAAAGGCCACAACATATTCAGCAATTCCATGTCTAGGCCTATAACCAACCAAGCATATTGAAAACAGGAACTTAGACATTTATATACCAGTGATCCTAAAGAGCATTATCCACAATAGCATTATATATAGGAAAAAAAAGTAAAACGAAATGAAAGTTTCAAGCAAACTCCCAAAGAGCCATCAGAATGGGGACTCTCTAATGGCAGCAGAGATGGTTACAGGTATCTGTGAATTTATTAAAAGGCATTGAGTTGTCACCAGGTCAGGGTGACACACAGGGCATGTGCTTTGCAATTCAGCAAAGCTGTTATGGAAATGAGCCTTGTGCATGGGATGCTGGGCCAGCACACTGAATCTCCTGGGCTTTGGCACTTTTTTTCCCCCACTAGATTCCTACAGAATGTCCACCCAGGAGTGGGTGCTCCTCCCAGGGGACATCCCGGGGCTCAGCAATGGAGAGAAGTGGGAAGGCAAGTACTGTGACCGCGCCCCCCCCCCCAACACGAGTAAAACTATACTGCAGGGAAGGGTGACTCTAGGTCTCTGTGTAAGCGGGGTGGAGTTGGGGTGGGATCTGGGGGTGGTAACCTTAACCCACAGGGCCCAGGGATTCTGGAGTTAGCTTGACTAAGGCCTCAGCTTCTCCAGTGAAACAAAATGACCTTAATATTTCCTACACATTCATATTTCTCTGTCTCTGTCTCTCTCTTTCTGTCTGTCCATCCACCCATCCAGCTCTGTGTATGTGTGTTTGTCTTTTATCTGTCTGTCTGTCTGTCTGTCCCTACTTTCTCCTTCCCAGCCTTGGAAACCCCACTGTACATCTTCAATCCTTAGGCCTGATTGCTCTCATCTCAGCGCTCACAGATCATGAGTCTCTTGGGGAAGGGCCTGGCAGACAGCAGAGCCTCCAGCTCAGTCCATCTTCCATTGTTGCACCCATGCCTCCTCCTCCCCGACTTCCTGTGGCAGAGCGAGGGGTGGAATCCAGGGCTTTGTCCTTGGCCTCCTCGAGGGCTCTATCACTGAGCTACACTCTAGCCTTCATCCAGCCTCATTCTGAGGAGACAAACACCCCTTCTCTGGCCCCAGGATTGAGGCTCATTCTACATGGAGTATTACCTGAGACCAAAGTTCAGAGTGACTTTGACAGAGCCTGCATCCCAGCCCACCCTGTTAGGACTTCACACTAGTTATATATAGTCCAGCCTATGGAAGGTGATGGGAACAGTTTTCCTAAGAGTGTTGAGAACATCGGGAAGGAAATTTTATGAGAGAATCCGCTGAGGAGGAACAGGGGCAGTGGCTGGAGGGCAAAGGGACCACTCTGTGCCAGGCCTGGCAGCTCTGGCTAGCCCTGCCTTGTAGACACTGCTGTAGTCCTGCTCCCTCGGGAATTGTGGCACCTCAGATGGTCCTCATGGGGAGGCTGCTTCAATCCCCCTACCTCGCTCTCCCCAGCACCATAGTCTCATATGGCTGACACCAAGCCTTAGCAAAGGCAGCCCCCTGCAAGAATCCAGCAGGCCTAGGGACCAGCACAGGATGCCCTGACAGCTCAGAGACAGGATACTGGGACTGGGGACCCCTGAGAGGAGACCAGAGCCAGGAAACTTGTCTTCCTGCTACAGGAACAACCCAGTGACCTGGAAAGGTGTGGGGCATGGCATTCGTGCTTTCACAGTGACATCACCCCTGGTGGGAACCACACCCCACACATAACAACTGCACAGATTACATTGAGCTTGGGGATACTTGGGCCACACGTCTGCACTTGGACAAGCATAGCCAGTGTAGAAACACAAGGGCTTCGCCAGTGAAGATCTCATAGCACCACAGAATGCCAGCATCGCAGGGTGAAAAGAGGGCTTGACCTCCTACCGCACACAGAGCATACCTTCTCTAGCCTTCCCAGACGGGTAGTTATCATGCAGCTTTCTGGGGCTAGATTTTCACAGGCCTGGTTAGTACAGGCCTGATTCCATGGGCAGGTCAGCGCTCACACACTAACAATTCCTGTCCTCTCTGCTTCTTACTCTCTGTCCCTTTAGACCAGAGAGTCTCTAAGCACTTCACGAAGCCCTCCAACAAACCTATTTCCTGGGTTTTCTCTTTTCCACACCCACCCTTTGAATTCTGCCTCTTTAATGTGACTTCATTCAAGGCCTCCTCTTGGGTCAAAATAATCAGATAGAATCCACACTCAACCCAGTACCCCAAGTTGGGCCTGGCAGATATGGAGGAAAGCAGGGCCCTCATCTGCCCAGAAATGGACATCCGACTTCTATTGCCTTTGCAGGATGGGGATTCTGAGGTCTTAACAGTTGCAAAGCTCCAATAGAAACTAAATTCTTGTTCTTCTTTCTAGTGTTTGGCTTCAACCTCACAAAGGATGATAGTCATAGCTGAGAGTTCAACAGGAAGCTGAAAAGATTCACCCAAGGGGAAAAGCGGTTCTAGAAGTGGAGGAAAGAAGATGCACCTTCTCGGAGTGACCTTGCTGTCAAGAAGGCTCAGGGCCCCGATGGTAGTAGCAATGCAGTATAAAAGGAAGCTATGGAAAATCATGGAAACCACGGAAACATTAAAAGTCTTAGCTGGGATTTGTTGAAGTGGCTACAGAATACAGCGAAGATAAAGCCAGGCAAAGGGGTGACTAGGTTTAAATGACCAGAGGGGTCCATGGTGGGACCACCTCAAAAAGCATCATTTGTCTTGCCTGAAAGTAGAAGAGATAAGCCTGTGTTTACAGACCTGCCAGATAAGCCAAAGTCACATTACTATGACTGGAGGGAGAAAAACAAACTCATAGGAAAAGCTGGAATAAAAAAAAAAAAAAAAGACGATCGACTCCCAGTTTCTGATCATCTGGCTTTCAGGGTAACACTTCATCTTCTCTAAGATCACCAGTAGTGGGTAGCCCCAGGATGGTGGGCCATGCAATGTTGAGAGCCTCCCCTAGCAGCTGGAAATGAGATCAGGGTCTGAGGCTCGAGGTGTCCTGAGGGCTTTCTAGTGACGCGATCCACAGGTCTTACAGCACGGGCTCTCTTATTCCTCTCTAAGATGCAGATTATCTGGTTTTTCCTCTCACCTACTCTTTTTGCTCTCATTCATGCTTGCCTCCTCCTCCTCCCTCCTCCCAGTTTCTGTCCTCCCTCTTCCCTCCTCCTCCATACCTGTTTCTCCTAGCTCAGTTACCAAGCACTGTCCCTGTATCTAGTCACCCGCTCGTGAAGGCGGGCTGGTCTTTCTCTTCCCTAACTCATCTCCACACGAGGACCTCACTGCCAGTCACAGAAAGCTGCAACAGCTTGCACGACACCTCTTAGGAGGTCCTCCGCATACACAGGGCAGGCACCGGTCTTGACGCACCCTGGCCTTCGAAGTATAGAACAGGGACTCTTAGGACTGGTGGACCCTCCCTTAGGACAGGAGGTGACAGATCGAAGCAAATGCCTCCTACTTGTGTGGGGGGGAGCAGGGATGTGGGGGTGGAGGTTCTGAAGTTCACCAGGTGGAGAAGAAGCATCCTGTGTTGCCTAAGGATAGAGCTATGACCAGGTAGACTGTGGTTTTGTAACACCTGTTTTGCCTACTCCACTAAGCCATTGCTTTTCTTCCTTTTAAAAACAAAGACTAATTTCCTAGGGAGCGTCCCTGCCGGCTCTCCCAGCCTTCCTTGCAAAAGCTCTCTGCATCTGTAGTTTCTTAGGTCACTCTGACATTTCTTGAAGTTGGCCCGGGGTGTTCTTGAACTCCTGGACTCACGGAATTCTCTTGCCCCAGCGCCCACGTGTCAGGACTACAGGCTCACTACCACGCCCAGCTACACTCCTAGAAATCACTGTGTCCATGATGGATAAATGGCAACTACGAAGGATCTCGCAGGGTCTGCTAGTGCTTCCGGGTGGGGACATCCCTGCAGCCCGTGTTCACCAGAGCTTCATCTAAGCCTCTTCGTGGTCCAACCTCCCCACCTCTACTGTGGCTGGGTGCAGACAGCTAAGACACAGAGCAGAAGAGACACTTGGAGCCTCAGCCCCCCCACCTCCTGCTTTCCCTATACCCTGCTCACCTCCCCCATTCCCATCCTCATCAGCCTGCTGTTATTCTCAGCACTGAGACCCCTAGGGTCCATCTGGAAAGAAAGCCCCTTGTCACCTCCCTTTTAGTACGAGCTTGACACATAGGCTGATGTTGAGGGATGGGTCCTTGTGATAGGCTCAGTTTTCCCCCAACTAAATAACAACAAAATTTATAGGGTTTTTTATGAGTGCCTTTTCTAAACTAAGGGTTCTGGACCCATTATCTATCTTTATTGCCTCCCCTGATCTCAAGGAGGCTGTACTGCCTGCACTTTACAAACAAGGAAATGAAGGCTCAGACAAGTTACACAATAGCTCAGAGTCTGGAAAATGGCCCAGGATTGGCCCTGTCATGTCTCTGACCCAGGGTGCTCTGGCTTTCCAATGTACCGCCCTGCCTTACTGGAAAGAACGCTGACAGGCATTCCTCCTGCAAGCTCCCTCGCTTGTCCGCGCAGCTTCAAGTCAGGGCTGAGCAGACACCCATTGCTCCCAGACCAGGCCAGCCACAGCATCCAAGGCTGGTCACAGGGACCCCACGAGGTGGGGGTGGAGTGGACACGTTAATGTGTTCAGCCTTCGGGCTGGAGATCAAGCAGGCACCAGGATGAGGAGTAAATCACCCTTAGAGACAAACAGTCCCAAATGACCGGCACACAGATTCCCATGGACACCCTACACCACACTCTGAGCCTCCCTGTTATCCCACAAGTGGGGGCTGAGCACACCCTGGGAACCCATCTGCCCAGAGGTTTCACAGGCTTATTTGTCCCACTGAAGTAACTTTCTCAGCCAAATCTCAGATCGGGGTCTCTACAGGACCCCACCCACGCACCCCATTTTACAAGATGGTGTGGGGTAAAACGGACATAGGTGGAAAAAAGTGTAAGTGTCTTGTTCATCAGTAATAGAGCGGTGGCCATGAAGACCTAGTTTACGGGTGCACAGAATCACTTCATGTCCCGTGAATAGAAAACACAAGTTCTGTCCCTGCTCCAGCTCATCATAAGATACTTGGTCTTTTTTCCACATTACCTATTTAAACTGAAGAACCTTTGTCAAAATGGGTATTATCTCCTTCCTTAGAGGAATTACAGAGACCCCACGCTAAGCTGAGATTTTGGACAGTTCTGCCTGATCCACAAGGGGCCCCTCTGCCTACTTCATGAGGTGCTTTGACTCTATGAGATCTTTGCTTAAGATTGTTAGTAACCTCCGAGCCTGTTTGTTTCCCACCAGGAACATCACTAACAACTATACCTCATACTTTGAGCCCCTAGCTCTGTGGAGACTCTGGGGAGCAGACAGTTTTGCATATATGTTTTGTAGAGAAAAAAAAATGTATGTTTTTGCACATCCTTGGATGGGAAAAGTGCCTTGAGAACCAATGGCCACTCAATGCCTGTCCTGGGTTCCTTTGTCAGTGTGGGTAGAAAATTGCCATGGGAGAAACCCTTCTCCTATCCAGCTGGTGACATGCCTGTGGTTGCAGTTGGGGTAGTGAGGAGCAACAGCCTCCCTTGGCTCCTGCACTGAGGTCTCATTGCAGATAAGCCCTGGGCCTTCTATGGACTTCACACCTCCTGTCACTGTCCCAGCAGTTCTGAAAGCCAGCTCTGTGGGAACCTCAGGGAGGCCTGGGGCATCACCCTAGATGCCTCCTCACCCCTGAGGCCTGCTTCTCATCTCACAGCACTACAGGCAGTAACTCTGAGTCCTGTGAAAGCTGAGGAGAGAGGAATGTCACATGAAAGTTGCCCGAGGAGGTCTGGCCAGCATCAGGCCACCAAATGGCAGGTACCAGGTGGTTAGCATTAATAGAAAGGCTGTGGGGGGCAAGGGCTTGACTCTAGAGGTTTGACTCTAAGCGCTACTGCTAGCTGACTGCCAAACTTCAGTCATTCACCAACAAGAGCCTTGGGGCTCTTGGTGTGGATCTACCATGTCCCCATTTACCTGCTTCATAGGACTGATGTGACTTTGATTCTTATGTCGCCTGTCCCCAGAAAATCTCGCTGATCTCAGCCTGTTCTGGACTGTCTATCCATGGCCTCCAAGATACCTTGCTTGGCATCAAGGTTTCAAATCTTCCTCCCCTCTCCAGATTCATGGAAATGACCACTATTTTAATGTTCTCAGTATATAATTCTTCTCAAACTTCCCACACTAAATGATCATTGAGGAGGTCACAGTATCAGAGTGGGACTCACTGGCTTGGCTGGATGTTGTAGGTGATGACACCCTCCCCAGACCTGATGTACTGCTCTATTCTCCACGGGCTGCTTTTGCTAGGTTGAATGGGAGCCTGGGGGGAAGATGTCCGTCACAAATAGATAGACCTGGCAGGAAGGGCAGGACTTGAGCATCAACAAGGATTACAATACACACATACTTGAGGCTCCATGTCCCATGAATGAGTGGAATGCTTCACTCTTCATTCACAGTGAAGTTTCCTATAGTGTTTGGTCTACTTTGGGATATTTTTCTGACAATTTTCAAAATCTAGAGTAGGAAGACTCATTGGACAATAGCCAGAGGACTGTCTGGAGCTGTCTAGTCCCCTGTTCAAGTGAGTTCATCTCTGTCTATTTCTTTCGCATTTCTACAAAATGAGACCAACTCTACATCCTGTTTTTAGTATTCTTTGTGACTCAAATTTACTCTGTGTCTGATCATGTCCTGGTGGGACTGTCCCCTTACCTATGTTTTGACCACCTGGTCCGTTTGCAGAGATAGTCTCACAATGACATGAAACCTTCAAACCTAATGGGCAGATCTACCAGCAGAAGTGGGAGGGCGAGGGACGTGACCTGACAGGATGCAGAGGAGCTTCTTCATAGGGATCGTGCATTGGGATGGCTCTTGGTGGGTTCAGAAAGACTCATTCTCTTCTTACATTCAAAGAACAGGCCACAGAAAGGTCTGTCCAGAGCACAGAGCAAGCACACAGAAGCTTGCTCCTTAGGAATCAGGGCTGTAGAATGGTTATGAGCAATACCTAAGCTCATTCAATATCATGTGTGGGGAATTCATGAGAGCTCCGAGATGTCTTTCCAACAAAATAGAGATGAGAAAGGAAGATGGCAGTAGGCTTCCATGAAAAATGTACTGAAGGAAGGATTCAAGGAATGAGGAGAGGGGAACATAAAATTTCTGGGCTTGGTGATGTGTGTGTTTAAGGAGTGTTGCTGAAGCAACTGAGGTGATGAGGATTGAGAAATGATGCCTTTGCTCTGTCCCAAGATGTCTCATACTAAGACTCTTCTAAGAGCTTCTTATATCTGAATGCTCTCAGTGTGAATGCATTCCTTCTCATTGATGGTCATAGTGACACACATCTGTAATCCTAGCATTTGGAAGGCTCTAGCAAAAGATCGTGAATGGGTCTGGAAGCAAGCCAGGCTATATGAAACCTGTTCTTTCAAAATAAACAAACAAAAGCAAATAAAAAGGCCAAATAACTCTTAATGATTCTTCTGGGATGTCTTAGAACTATGAAATAAGAATATTTGAGAGAGAGAGAGAGAGAGAGAGAGAGAGAGAGAGAGAGAGAGAGAGAGAGAGAGACCAGGTTTCAAACTACTAAATACATGACCTATTCATTATTTAAAATTAATTTCATCTATTTCTCTTGAGACAGTGCCTCTAGACCAGGCTTCCCGGAAATCTCTATATAGCTGAGGATNTCTGGGATGTCTTAGAACTATGAAATAAGAATATGAGAGAGAGAGAGAGAGAGAGAGAGAGAGAGAGAGAGAGAGAGAGAGAGAGAGAGAGACCAGGTTTCAAACTACTGCTCAGATGACCTATTCATTATTTAAAATTAATTTCATCTATTTCTCTTGAGACAGTGCCTCTAGACCAGGCTTCCCGGAAATCTCTATATAGCTGAGGATGGACTTGAATTTCTATTACTCCCCTTTGTACCTTCTGAACATGGGATTACAAGTATGGGCCAACATGCCTGGTTTGTGCAATGCTAGGGAACAAACAGGGGGCTTTGTGCATGGTAGACATGGTCTCTACTGAGTGCACAGACGATTCTATCAGCTCACTTTGAGGCACACTGTTCCCAGTGATGACAAACTGCAAGTTCCCATTGGGCTATCCTAGAATTGTGAATCCCCAAGCAAGGGCTACATTTCCCCCCATTTCCCAGAGTGCAGCTCAGGGCCTGTGTGGCCTATGGCTGGCATTTGTAGGGTCAATGAGCTGGCCTCCAAACCAACAGTGACTATTTCCTCTGGAATATTGAAGTTTTGTGCATGTCTCTGACGGCTGGGGTTGGCTGGTCTGTCCTATCACCATTCTGTCCAAATCCTTTTCAAGGCTTTTTAATCCCATCACCTGCCTATTAGGTTGGAAGGTTTCCTTCCACGGTGGCAGCCTCACGGACTCTATGGTTTTAGATGTGAACCTCTAGGGGCCTCCACCTTTCAGTTTTTATGTTAAACAATTGTGAAAAATAATTACTTTAGTTTCTTCTTCTTTTTTAAATAAGAAAGGAAATGTTACCAATAGGAAGGTCTTCAAAAGGCCACTTCTCTAACTCAAGATTTACTTGAAAGCACAAACCCTTTAGCTGCAGGGCAGGCTTGGTATGTTTCTGATTACACCAGTGACCCTCACCTCACAAACCCTTTGTAGATGGGCCTTTCTTCTAGACAACCTACTGATGAGCAAATGATCTAACAGATTTCACACCACATAAATTTAAGCCTAATAAATGGTTTCAAATTCTGAGCTCCTCATTCTGGGCTCAGAGAAGTAGATCCTTTACAAAAGCAATCATGTAGACAATTAATAACACCCCCTCTCTCTCTCACACACACACAGTACTGAGAAAGGGGCACTTCTGCTCCATATCTTTTTGTCTCCAAATAAGCTCCATCCAAATGATTAACTTTGGGAAATCTTGATTTACTTTGAGGCTTCTTGTTTAGGTCATAGTCAGTGAGATCTGGACACAAGCCTACTCTGTCCCATCCAATACTGTAGTTACTAGTCATAGGTGGCATCTTACTTGTAAGTGTATGATAATTAAACTTATCATTTTGGGGTTTTTGAATGGCATTTAATTTTATTTTATGTGCATGTTGTTTTGAGTGCATGTATGTCTGTGTGAGGGTATTGGATTCCCTGGAACTGGAATTACAGACAGTTGTGAGCTGCCATGTGAGTACGGGGAATTGAACTAGGGTCTTCAGGATGAGCAGCCAGTGCTGTAACCATTGAGCAATACTCTAGCCCCCCCCCCCCCCAAATTTTGTTCTTTAGCCTCATTTCAAGGGCCCGAAGCCTTACAATGACTGTATATGTTCAAAGCTATGAGCGACTCGGTTATAATGTAAGACATAATACTTTCATCACACACAAAGTTCATGGACAATGCAGGTCTCTTAGTCAGACTCTCGGGGTCCAAATGACTTCTGTTGCGTTCTGAGTTCTGATAAGTAGCTGTGCCTCCCTTGGGTGTGAGTTATTTCATCCATCTAATTAAGTAAAACGAAGTGAAGTT
This sequence comes from Mus pahari, assembly GCF_900095145.1. NCBI lineage: Eukaryota > Metazoa > Chordata > Mammalia > Rodentia > Muridae > Mus > Mus pahari. Next base: position 11,824,997 of record NC_034596.1, on the reverse strand, counting down.
CATAGCAAAAATATAGACTAGAAAGAAATCCTATTGCCAATGGGAAAGAAGGAAACTTAATTTTAAATCTGCTGATAGGCTTTGGTTTCTCTCAGCTCTATGCTATTTTGGGCGATGTATTTACAGCTTTGAGGATGAACAATCTTCATTATTCAAGACCAGAAAAGAAAATCTGCTTTCTCATCCTGTTAGGTAATTGCACTGTCTGAATTAACCAGGTAATTGCTCTAGCTGTGAAGGACATGCACCTGTCAGGGTTTTTGAAGGGAAGTAGGGTGAGCCCTGAACCTCTCTTAGCTCCATAGTCTCCTGGACAAAGAGTCAGAGGAGAGGAACGGATGAGGCAAGTCACATAGCTGGCTCCTGGCAGTGTAGCTTGCTCTTCTTAGCAGGCAAACCCTAGCCTTGCTTTACTTGAGATGTTCAGTGCCAAGCCAAAAATGTGTGGGACTGAAGTCTTAGAAGACACGATTCTTGATCTAATGAATGTGTGTGTGTGTGTGTGTGTGCGTGTGTGTGTGTGTGTATAATATGCATATGACTATTAACTAGTTTTAAATTATGTCAGGTCACCTTGGAAGGTGATCTTTTAGCTTCAACAATCAGACAAAAGGTTCCCCCAATCATAAGAAAGGGTTGTGGGGTAGCCTAGGAGACTGACAAATGTCCACTGACTTTCGTATATAGGTGATGGAAACACAGATAATTCAGTCCCAGGCATTTATTATAAGTTCTGTATCATCCTACACATTTGACATTGCCTTTTGCTGAGTGGATGTTATTAAACACATCTCTGGCTTTTAGTCCGTAAACTGTATCTTCCCTGGTGAAGTGAATGTTTTGTAAAGCAGCTGGATACTGGGCTGGGCTGAAGTAGATGGCTAGCAATTTACATATATTATTTTCTCAATCTACTAATGTGTGTTAAAATCTTGGGTTTTGTTGGTTTTCTTGTCCCCCCCCCCTTGTTGTTTATCTTTATATTGGAGGGCAGGCTGTTCAGTGTCAAGCAAAACTGGATTGAAGTAGTCCTGGAAGATACAATCCTAGATCTAAAAGATGTGTGTGTGTGTGTGTGTGTGTGTGTGTGTGTGTGTGTGTGTGTGTGTGTGTGTGTGTGTAAACATGCACTTAAGCTAGTGGAGGTATGTTTACTGTTTTGATATATTTTACATTTTGACTATTTTTAATTTCTCTTTCGTGAATTTTTTTCTAGTGGGTTTTATGCTCTCAGGGGTTTTCATCAGTAACTGCTCTTCATAACTGAATGGACGACTTCCATAAGCATGTTTGAAAGGTTGTCATAGCAGTGATGGATTCCTCCATTTTTTGCCTGCTTGGGAACATCGACTTATCCATAATTTCTGAAGGATATCTTGGCTGGGTATAGTAGCTATGACTGGCAGTTATTTCCTTGTAGGACTTGGAATATGTCCCAATTCTTCATGGCATATATATCTCCTGATGAGAAATCTGATCTTACTCTAACTGCAGATTTAAATGTGACTTGGCAATCTCTCTTCCAGATTCTTAGCACTTTCTCATGCTTTTTTTTCTTGTACTTTTGAAAATTTGATGATGGTAAGCCACAATGAAGATCTTTTCTGGTCAAATCTAGTTGTAGCCTTATACACATCCTGTGCATTGGTGTCCATTGTCTTTCCCAAGGTTAGGGAAATCTTTTAGCTATGACTCCACTGAAAGGTTTTTCTATGTCTTGTTTTCTTCCATTAGGTGCTTCTATTTGTATATTTAGTGTATCTCAAATGCTGCTTTATGCTTTTGTTTTCCTTTTACAAAATATTTTAAAATGGCTGCTTTCAAGGTTGACATTGTTTTTTCTTCTGCTTGAGCTGGTTATGTCTTCAGTTGCATTCTGGTTTTGAAATGCTGAGACATCAAACCTCTTTCAGCCCTCTGTGCTGACTTTCTCACACATCACGGTTTGGTTTTTCTGGCTCTGTTGAGTTTTGGGTTTGTGTTTCTTGAATCTCATTGTTTCCTTACACACACTCTTCAGAATTCCTCTACAGATATTTTGCTATCCCGGGGGTCTGTTGCTGAAGAGTTATTGTGTTGTTCATAGTTCTCATGTTACCTTGTTTTCCTGTATTTCTTGTCGCCTTCCATTGAGATTTGCACAGCTGCTGAACAAATCACCTCCGCGACTACAGAGGTGGCACTTGTCATTCTTAATCCTAAAGCGATGTCCTAAAGTAATGGCTCAAAAGATATGTTGACTTTGGTTCCAACTGGACACCATAGCTTCTCATGTTGTAATCTATGGGTCTATGTGCAGTGAAGAGAAATCTTCTGTCTCAAAGGACCACACAGGGAAGGAATACTCTGGTAGTTCAGGTGGGTGTGATATAAGCTGGCTAGGTACACAAAGTGGCTGGTGGCTGGTAGTATTTAAGCCCATGCCATAACAGCCTGGGATCTGGGAATTAGAAGGGCAGACTTCCCTAAGTGGCCCCAGGTCTATCCTATTGCAAGACTTGTCAATGACCACGATGAGGTGTCATCTCATAATTCTGGGATTGTCATATTTAGCATTTCTTCTTCAACGAGTAGCTTCCCTAGGTGGGGAGCCAGAACCACATCTTCCAGTATACTTTATTCTACTCTGTGAAACTGACAGCCCAAGTCTGTGGGATTGCACCTATCATTTGCTAGGTTCGAGCACTACTTTCCAGATGCAGTTATTTGTCATTGTGATTCATTATAAAAGAGGAACCAGGTGTCAGGCCTACATGTGACAGACAACCTTGCCCTCTCCAGCATCTCAAGCCTAATGTATTTAAAAACTGAATTGACGATCCACCCTCCCATAGTCCCTCATATTTAACCTATCAGGAAAGAGGACCACTATAGATTGGGTTAAGTAGAACCCAAAGTCCTGGGTTTGTCCCGTGCCCTCTCTTCTCATTGGTGATTCATTGCCAAGGTCTGTAGAGGTTACTTCTCAGGATCCTCCTAGACACTATTCAGTTATCCACTTATCTCCATATCCACTGATAGCTTGGTCCAAGCTATAGCTATCACGTCCCTTGGCTGCTGCTGTATAGATGTGTCAGATGTTGGTCGGAATGTGTTTGCCCCTACCTCTCCCAGTATATAGCATCACTGTGGAGGCAATTGTTGTCCCTCAAGTGAAGACTAACCTTGTCTTACTGCTTTCAGTTCTTTAATACCTTCCTTTGCTCAAATGAGAAAATCAAGGTTCCTTGATTGACTTCTAAACCTTCCATCTTCTACCCCTTTCAGTCTCTGATCTCTCTCTCAACTTGCCTCTTTCCCCTTCTTGTATATCTATTTCCTAGCACCTGTCAACTTCTCAACATCCTGTGCTCCTGTTTCCCATAAACCCTCTGCTGTTTCTTCTTCTTTAATCATCCCCCACTCCCTGGTCAGTTAAATCCATTCACTTCTTGTGCCTCAATAAAGTGTGACTTCCTCAAGGGAGTGTTTCATGAGCGCTGTATCAACTGCTCCCCAGTTAAGTTTCTCAGAATTTCCAGGGCCTTTTTCCTTTAGAGCCCTCTGCAATGCTGCAGTTGTTTGTATGATAAATTGTCAAGCATCCACTTTGCCAAGTAAACTGTAGGCTTTATCTTGATAAGGGCTATACCTCTGTGCTCACTGAAGTGCTCTCTAGTCTGACTCATGATGTATACAAATCACTGAATGAATGAAATAGCTACACTATGAAGTAGGCCAGATCTGATTTTTATTTTTCTTTGAATTTTATTTATTATCACCATTGGTATGTGTATGTGTGAACACAAACACCACAGTGTGTGTGGGGGGATGACTTAGGGCAACTGTGAAGCTGGTTCTCCCCTTCCACCTTTACCTGACTTCTGGGGACCAAACCCAGGTTCTCAGTCCTACATCATTGGGCAGTGAATGCTTTTACACCTTGAACCAACTCTGGGCTCAGACCTGGTTTTCAATTTTGGTTTTATCATTTTCTGACTTGTGTGAACTTAGGAATATCATTTATTCCCTCTGAGACCCAGTTCTTAATGTGTAGAAGAACTTAACAGCCATCTCATCAGGACTTATGAAAACGAATGAAGTAATTTTCACAGAGTGCCGCGAGCAGCTAGCATCTGGCACATAATTGGCAATTAGGAAATAGTTATTGCCACTACCAAAATGCCCCTCCTATTTGAGAGTCATGTCCATAATGTGCTCCCAGAGTGGTTAAAAGATAATGAACAAAATGTGTGGAGCATGTTGCATAAACCACCTCCACCAAAATCACTAATAAGAAAAAATAATATACAGACCTTTACCATACACACAAGGGAAAAACATGATGGAAACATTCCAGAAATAACAATTGTCTCCTCTTCGTAGAAATTTTAATTACTCAAATTTTTTCTTTTCCTTCTTTCCTTCCTTTCTTCTTCCTTCCTTCCTTCCTTCCTTCCTTCCTTCCTTCCTTCCTTCCTTCCTTCCTTCCTCCCTTCCTCCCTCCCTTCCTTTCTCTTCCCTTTCTTTCTAGTGTTTTTGAACCTACTTCCAACTCCATACAAGTGAGTTACTGTTATAGTATGCAAAAATATAAATGCTATTTTTCTAAAAAGAAACCCAAGAGAATTTTTATTATTAGAAATGAAGAGTGCTGGGCAGTAGTAGTGTACACCTTTAATATCAGCACTTGGCAGAGGCAGAGGCAGAGGCAGAGGCAGAGGCAGAGGCAGAGGCAGAGGCAGAGGCAGGCAGATCTCTCAGTTGGAGGCCAGCCTGTCTACAGAGCTTGTTCCACAACAGCCAGGACTGCAAAAAGAAGCCCTGTCAAAAAAAGAAAGAGGGGGGGGAAGAAGAAGAAGAAG
>NC_034596.1:11770941-11820029 GCF_900095145.1 Mus pahari | reverse complement strand
GAGGAGGAGGAGGAGGAGGAGGAGGAGGAGAAAAGGAAAGAAAAGGAAAGAAAAGAAACAGAATCCAAACAGAAAAGGAAGTGCAGCAAGAGTGGATAACATTGGCTCATCAGCTCCATGGGGTTTAGTTTTTGGAAGAGCAGCAAGAGTGGGTAACACTGAGTCAGCCCTGCAGGGCTCATCTTTGTGAGAGGTGGCTGAAATTCTCATTGTTTCTTAAAATAAGCTTTGTGGGAATTCTCAACAGTGATCATCTGACCCCTTGATGCTCCAGGACAACCTTCTCAGTTAGACATCATTGACATCTACTGTATAGATGGGGAAACCGAGGCACAGACAGGTCACTAACCTAACCAACAGTAGGAAGGTGGGAGAGTCAAGACTCAAATCCAGAGTCCAGCATGCAGCTGTAAATACTGTGCCAAGGAGGAAGCACCCAGTTTTGAAGCAAAGGCTATACTGAAGAGACTGAAAATCTTAACCAGGGGAAACTCCTGCCTGGAGAGTCTCCTGAAGCAAGTAGTTTCTTGAGCAATGGTTTATTATTATTTTGTTTTGTTTTGTTTTTGTTGTATTGTGAGAGAGTTAATGGTTGACAAGTCAAATGGATATAACTAGAAAATGGTACACATAAATAAATATTTCCACCTCACACTGAAAAAAGATGCTGAGCTGGGCGTGGTGGCGCACGCCTTTAATCCCAGCACTTGGGAGGCAGAGGCAGGCAGATTTTTGAGTTTGAGGCCAGCCTGGTCTACAAAGTGAGTTCCAGGACAGCTAGAGCTACACAGAGAAACCCCGTCTCAACCCTCCCCCCACCACCACCACCAAAAAAAAGAAAGGAAAAAAAAAAAAGAAAAACAATGCTAAAGGTGAAAAAAACAAATAAACAAAAACAAAACAAAACAAAACAAAAACCTTGCACACGAGTAGGTAAGTTGGAATAACAGCCCTTTTCCAGCAGTATGGTGACTTTGGGCTTAGACGTCCTGTTCAGCTGAGCTACCTTTCAGTGAGTAGCTGCATCTTTAGGAGATTTATGATGATTGCTCAGGCAACCCTCACCCCTTGCACCCTCCCTTTCCCCTTTCATGTGTGCCTCTAGTCGTCCCTGGAGACTGAGCTGAAATTCAGTGTGAGTCCTGTACTGGGTGCATGTTCCAAGTCTGTCAGTTGCCTCCAGATAAGTTTTGGAGCCCTTTTGGTGGATGAGACTGAGAAAGGTCACCTGGTTCACCCCTTCACCCACTTGCCCTCTTCCTACCTAAACTACCCCCCCTCCCAACAGATGGAATGTGGCTCTGCTCGCAGGGACCTCCAGGGAAGATGTCTCTGGCCTCTCCCTGGGAAGCCCTCATCAACTCTTAATCAGAATGTTTAGGACCCGTGGGAGAGCTCCCGAGGAGTCCAGCTTATCAAGGTGGGATTTATTTATTTACTGTCCAAATCATTTCACATCAGATTAGCTTGTGGCTCTCTGTGCTCACCAGCTGAGAGCCGAAGTGACAGATCACCCCGTTGCTTATTTAACCAACCATAAACAAGACTTGAAAGAAAGAGAGTTTGCTACACATAACTCATCTTTGGAGAATCTGACATGCATCAAGTTGATGGCAAACTTCTGCTCATTATCTGAAGAAACTTTTTCTGCTCCCCCTCCCTTTCCTGTTCCCAAAGGGAGCCACTGACCTCAGAAAACTCAATAGTTTTATACACCAAGAATGGTAGAAGAGCCAGATACAAGCCAGAAGGTTGCTTCCATCCCAAATGACCTGGGCTGTTAAAAATTCCTTTCCCATCTCCATGAGCCTGGTTGACTAGGAGGAGGCTCACTGGATCCTGTGGTCCTCACTCTACACAGCTTGACTAAACCTTCAACCATTTCCAAAAGAATTTGAACAGCAATAGAATTGTCATAATGGGATTCTAATATCTTTGTGTGTTTTGTTTTTTTCAAGCTAGGATTTCTCTGTATAACTGTGGCTTTCCTGGGACTTGCTCTGTAAATCAAACTGGTCTTGAACTCAGAGATCCGCCTGCCTTCTGCCTTCAGAGTGCTGGGATTAAAAGTGTGTGCCACTGCTTCAGAATTCTAATATCTAAATAAATGATTTCTGTGATGTACATAGAGGAGAGCCATGTCCCACATTTCATAGAACGATTTCCCTTGAAGCACACTGATTCTTTCTTCATTGCCCCCTCCAAAGCTCCCCACCAATGAGGGAGTCAAACAAGGTTGCTGACGTGTCCCTAGCCAAAGACTAGGGTGGATATTACTTCATTAAACATCATCACAGGAAGTTGGAGAGGTGACTCAGCATGTCAAGCGTTTGCTATGCAAGCATGAGGACCAGAGTTTGGTCCTCAGCACCCACATAAAATGCCAGGTGGGCATGGCAGCCTTCCTATAGTCTTACTACCTGGAATGCAGAATCTAGGTCAAAGTGAGAGACCCTGTCTCAGTACATAGAAGGTTTAGAGAGTTGAAGAAGACACCAAATGTCAACCTATGACCTCTACACATGTACACACATGTACATTCTCAGGCATATTTCCTACCTACATGAGCTCTCACACGTATGAAACACACACACACATACACACCACAACCTTACTGTGACTTACCTTGTAATTACAGGCTTAGAGAGGATCTCTGTATTGCTTGAACACAGTGATGAAGAACTTGCACTTAACTCTTAAGCTCACCTTTATTGGTATCAGAGGCTTTTTATACTACCTGGTCTTTATTTTACAGTGCAGAGAAAATGACTGGTGGCTGAGATGACATGTAGTAGCCAGCAGTATAGCCAGGTGTGTGTGTGTGTGTGTGTGTGTGTGTGTGTATGTGTGTGTGTGTGTGTAGTGTCTGACATACAAGAAATTGAAGGATTAAAGAGAAAACAAAAAGTTAGGTTGGACCATACAGAGAGGAATGACCCACAAAACAAACAGTAAGACTTTCATGGTAGTGAATAAAGGGCAGAGTAGGAAATGAAGGGGCAGTTGTTTTCCTTATCGTCAATTCTTGGGGTGCTCTGCTCATGAAAAGAGGACACACACACACACACACACACACACACACAGAGAGAGAGAGAGAGCCATGCAATGGGCAACACACACTGTTTTCAAGAACCAGCAAACATTATGGTAATGTTGAAGAGAAATAAGCCCTTTTGGCTGAGAACAAATGAGTTGTCCCCCTCTGCACTTACCCCAATGCCTGTTGGTGTCTTGAGGGTGTGAGGTGAGAAGCCTTGTGTTTTAGGGGCCCCGGAGCTCATGTGCCGTGTCAGGTTATTTAGAGAAGGCCACTTAAGACCTTCCATGGATTTTCTTGTGTTTTGCAAGTTGTATCTTGGGTATTATAAGTTTCTGGGCTAATATCCACTTATCAGTGAGTGCATATAAAGTGACTACTTTTGTGATTGGGTTACCTCACTCAGGATGATATCCTCCAGATACATCCATTTGTCCAAGAATTTCATAAATTCATTGTTTTTAATAGCTGAGTAGTACTCCATTGTGTAAATGTACCACATTTTCTGTATCCATTCCTCTGTTGAGGGAAAGAAGACCAACGTGTAGATACTTCATTCCTCCTTAGAATAGGGAATAAAATATCTGTGGAAGGAGTTACAGAGACAAAGTTTGGAGCTAAGACGAAAGGATGGACCATCCAGAGACTACCCCACCCAGGGATCCATCCCATAATCAGTCACCAAATGCAGACACACTATTGCATATGCCAGCAAGATTTTGCTGAAAGGACCCTGATGCAGCTGTCTCGTGTGAGGCTAGGCCAGTGCTTGGCAAATATAGAAGTGGATTCTTAACAGACATCTATTGGATGGAACACAGGGCCCCCAATGGAGGAGCTAGAGAAAGTACCCAAGAAGCTGAAGGGGGCTGCAACCCTATAGGTGGAACAACAATATGAACTAACCAGTACCCCCAGAGCTCGTGTCTCTAGCTGCATATGTAGCAGAAGATGGCCTAGTTGGCCATCATCAGGCCAAGAGGCCCCTTGGTCTTGCAAATTTTATATGCCCCAGTACAGGGGACTGCCAGGGCCAAGAAGTGGAAGTGGGTGGGTAGTGGAGCAGGGTGGGGGGAGGGTATAGGGGACTTTCGGGATAGCATTTGAAATGTAAATGAAGAAAATATCTAATAATAAAATTGTGGAAAAAAAACAAGACTTTCCTGAGAAAGCTTTCAAAGCTTCCGGAAGCTCTGGAAGTGCACACCACTTCCTGTATAACCTCCACCTAGTGGGGCGACGGCAAAACGATAGACTGCACGTTTCCTAGTCTGAAGGATCAGCTTTCCAATCCCAGGCTTCCATATTTGGAAACCCAAGCTTCCCTTGGTCTTCACATTTGTATGCAAGATGAAGAGAATATTTCCAACGTTGGGACAGAACTATGAGAATTAGAGTTTTATAAGGGGAAAAAAAAATATATTCCTGTTCCTTGATTTTTCTACCAACTGTAATAGGACATAGGTTGGCCACCATTATTTTTTAAATAGAAATTGCTCTGTGCCTCAGAATTTCCACTTCTAAGTAAATTCTCCCCCTCCCCAACCCCAAACAGGTGTTCAAAAACACCGTGGAAGAATGTCCACAGTAGCACTGTTTGTAGTAACCAAAAGAGGAAACAGTCCAGATACCCATCAAGTTGAAGAATATATAACAAAATATGATCTAATCATGTAATAGAATACTACTCAGCTGTGACAAAGAGTACGGGAAATATGGACATAATCATAACATGAATGAAATGAAAACTGCTTAGTGAATGTTGAAGGCACAAAAGATCCCACGGCTGGAATAACTGTACCCATAGCAGAGGAGGCTGGGAGAGGTGATGGGGGAGGAGCGGCTTCGTGGAGGAGTGTGATTCCATGGGGGTCATGAAAATGTTCTGAAGTAGAGGTGGTCAGTGGCCACAAATGTACTAGATATACTAAACTGTACACGGGTGAAATGGTGATTTCATATTTCACACATGTGACAGCAAAAATACACAAGGAATTAGAGTCTAGAAGATTCTACGATGCAATGTGAGCAGAGCCCTTCCTGTGCTTGGGCACAGAGCAGTATAGAGAGTGTTTCCTCACACCAGCTCTGAGCAGCAACCTGCACCCCCGAGGCCCAGAACACACAGCCTGTGTATGCCCTTGACTACCTGTAGGGTCTCCACAGAACTAGACAAAGACCCTTTCTTTCTCTATGGGCAGGGGCACAGTGAATGCATAAACATGGGCAGGAAGGTAGGCCGCTTAAAAGCTTCCAAAAGGCTCTTTCTGACAAGTGAAAAATGTTCGTGACTTGAAGTCACAGGGCCAGGCTTTTAACAACCCTGCACGTATTTATTTAACCCAGTAAATACGTTTATTAGCAAGGCTGCCTTTGTAGAGCAGGTAATGCATTTCCCATATGGTTCTGCTTTTTAGACCCGGCCACGACGGCTCACACCTAGCTCCCCTTCCGCCTCTGAGGTTAAGACCTTGGTGTGTTACCACTTCACTGCCTTGGCCCCTGTGTGTGTATAATTACAGTCTTTCCCAGAGAAGAGGAAATCCCCGGGCCTCGGCCTTAACTAGCCCCGGCATTGCACTACCAAAGGGCACGTCTCGGAGGGGGGAAGAGAGAGCTAATAAAGCCTTCACGTTATTAACTTTTTCCTTCTGAAAAGAATCCTGAAAAATACCATCGCTCCACATTAAAGGCTGCGTGTGAGAGCCGCCACCGCCTAATGAGTCGCTTGGACCCTAGGCCACATGCAAGAGCTTTGGAAGCCCCTTTTAACTAACCTTGATGTTGTGCCAGCCCTGGGGGAGTGTGGGCAAGGCCTGAGGGAGGTTACAACCACCCCCAACTCGGAGTTAAGGTTTGCACCTGATGGAGGGGACCTGGCTCAGGTTGGCAGGGCACCTCCCAGGATGATATAGAGGTAGATAGATAGTCACAGATATCACGCAGCGACAGATGCCAAGCACCAAGTGTCTTCTTGGGATATGGTGAGCCAGAGTTGGGGTCTTGGATTCCCACAGCTGAGGCTTCCAAAGTGAACTGAGGTCTAACCAAAGATACAGTAAATAGAGCCTCCCGTGCTCTATCCAACTCCGAAGCATCCTGCCCAGAGGCCAATGGAAGTATTTCTCTAGCTACGATGTGTTGATGTTTTAGGAAAGGCTGTAATTTCTTCCCCTGGCATCCTGGAAGTCCAGTGGTTATGATAATGTGTTGTGGGGCAGTGGGCAGACATCTGCCAGCCCATAAGAGATGACATCTAGGTTTCGCACTGAAGAAAGGTCTTAAGGGTGTCCTTGTCTTAGGTTGGGTGGCCCTCTGTGCTCATGTGCCCTAAGTTAGTGTCTAGCTTCCCGGGTATTAGCAAGAGGAGCCTCAAGGGATAAGCAGCTTCCTTTGACCCCTCTCTTTAACCCTGCTCAGAAAGGGACCAAGGGCCAAGTTCCAAGTTTAGACGAGGAAGTATTCTCTACAGAACCCAAGTCTGCTTTCCTGGTACAGTGCTGTGACTGCACTTCCCCCTCTTTCTTCTGTTAGATGATTGTACAGGAAGCATGTGGGAACCCAGAGAGATCTCGTCAGTCCGGTTCTCTGTAAACTCATGTCTCCCCTCATTTGTGCAGGCAAAGCTCCGGGGTCTTTTTGCCCTCCCAACCTTTCATACCAAACCCATGCCTTCTCCAGAGGTCCCTATTCTAGAACTGCTGTTCTATATAGTTGTGCATACTGGGCACCGACAATTCCTGGGTGGAGGTGCGAGTGTTTGAATCGACTGGGAAGTGAATGAATCCCCAACTCATTGGAAAGCTGAGGTATATACAGTCCGATGGTTGTAGGCACGAGAAGAGCAAGCCTCAGGGAGGCTGGGATGACTGTTATTCGGTTCACCTTGCTGTATCTGAAGCACGTTGGCATGCTTTGTCTCATCTGCCTCTTCATTGCGGGAATGGGCAAGCACTTGTGAACCACAAGTGGGTAAAATGAGACTCCTACAGAATCTGCCAGTGCCAGGCAGGGCGGAGGCAGAGCTAAGCTGGGGTTGTCATGAACTTGTTAGCTAACTTGTTGGCTTTGTCCCTAGACTCCAGACACCTGTCCCAAAGGTAAGAGATTCCAGCTCTGCTCTTCCGGCTCTGCCCCATCACATGTGTCTATGCAGTCCTGCTGGGGGGCTGCTATTGACAGACCTCAGTAGATAAGCCGACTCTACTAGCTGGCTGTTTGTAGTCAAGATACTGACTGCATTCATTCATTCATTCATTCATTCATTCATTCATTCATTCATTCATTCAGCAAATACAGATTGGGTGGCGGAATGCTGCAATGAGCAAGACACACAAAGGATCCCTGCAATGCGGTGTGCTCACAAAACCATGTGGCTTAGTGCAGTATTCAACAGTGGTTTGACTGCTACCTGCCCATCCTCTGGGGGCTTCGGAGAGTAAGCCATGCTGTGTCTTCTTCCCAGGGAGCAGCAGAGGAAACCAAATCCATCCCTGAGCAGTTTCAGCCCCTGGAGAATGCAAGATAGGCATGGAAAACTTTCCCGTGTGCCCCTGGGCTTGCATTTCCTGGGTCAGGGCTGGTTGGTTGTTGTTGTCACGCTTGGGCTGGTGACAATGGACTCTACAGCTAAGTGCTTCTAGCAGCAGGTGCTTGTCTCGGTGAATGATTTTCCCGGTGACATTGTTGTTTCCCGGACCAGGCACCCACTGTGTGTTGTTTATTTACAGTGTAGCTAAAGGAAGTACCAGTTGCTTCACTCAGACACGGGGGGCGGGGTGGATTGAGGAGTCACAGTAATCATTTGGTTTAAATGTCCATATCAACCTCCAAATAGTGCTGGCCATATGGTAGGCAGAAGGAAAAAAAAAATTGTACCTAATTTTATGTTTGTTACTTTTGGGGGTGGAGGGCTCAGATTCCAAGCCTGTAAGGAACATGTCTTTGCCTGCAAAAGACCCACAGGTCTGCCAAGGCCCGTCATAGTTTCCAGGAGGAACTTTACTGGTTAAGAGAGAGGATATAAAAGCTTGGTGGTCATGGTCTGAACTTTCTCCCACTCCTGAAAAAACCCCCAATCTTCATTAGGCTGGACCAGCCGCTGCCTCCTTCTGGAAGCTTTTTTTCAGACATTTTAAGGAGAGAAACAGGACCAGGGGTGAAGGCTTCCGGGCTTCAGGTCTCTGAGGTGGCAGCTGTGCGTGGATTTGTCTATCAACGACTGCACGCTGGGACCCTTGAAGTTTGGAGAGAAGAGATGAATTTGTGGGTATGGCAGACAAGAAAGGGCATACAACATATTCTTAGAAAGAAAGAAAACAAACAAACGAACAAACTGCCAAAGACAAATGTTAGGACCCTTTCTCCCAGGAAGTTCGCTGTTGCCAAGATCTGACCACTTCAGGAGTAAGGGAAGACGACTCTTTCGAATCACTAAGGGTCTTCGGGTCAGCTTTCAGATGATCTCAGGCGAGGGTGTAGCCTTGTGCCATGTCTCACAAGACAACCTAGACAGCATGCTAAATGCCACGCTGGAGGTGGGTGTTTGGCTTTTGGGTACTGGAGAGGAGAGCCAGGGTCTGGGGCATGCTAAGCAAGGACTCTGTCACTGAGTTACAGCCCAGATAGACACCTGTTGGGAAGCAGTGTGTCCTGGCTGCTGTGTGTGAGCTGCTTTGAAAGCTGGTGTGAATTCCTTGTAGGAAAAAATGGAGAAGGTCACCCTGTGCATAAGGAATAGATTACACAAACACAAACCTGGCAGTTGGGAACCTAAGAGGACTGAGGGATGATAAGAAGACATGGATGGAGACCTGGGAGGAAAGAGATAAGTAGGAGGGGCCCCACAGGAGCTGCTCTGCTGTTGGGGATCTTATCTGGTACAGGGCACATAATAAGATGTGTGCTTCAGAAACCCAAGGGCCACTTCCATTGTCAATCTGATGCGGTAAGTAGGGCAATCTCTTCTGTTGACCACAAAGATGGGGACATTAGTGGGTGGTGGGCAGATGCAATCGTTTCCACACGTGACAGAAGCAGACACAGCTGGCTGGGTGAGGCTTGCTCTGAGCTGTTCCTCCTGTGCTGTCTGCAGCCAGCCAGCTACAGAGGCCCTTCAGCGGCCTTTCCTCCTCCTTAGAAACTGTCTTCATTCGAACCAGCAAGTCCAGTGTATTCGTGTGTGTGTGTGTGTGTGTGTGTGTGTGTGTGTGTGTGTGTGTGCTGGAAAGTCCTGCTTTTGTCCAGCACAGGCTGCTCACAGCTTTCAGCAGAGGATTACTTAGAATAACAAGTTAATGACTGTCCTTGGGTTAGCTTGGCTTGCTGAGAGAAGCAGGCATGCTCAGGGTTCATTTTACTAGACTCTAATCAGGCAGGGTAGGAGCAAATTCCAATCCAGAAGAGGAGGGAGAGAGAGAGAGAGAGAGAGAGAGAGAGAGAGAGAGAGAGAGAGAGAGATTGATTTATTCTCTCCAAGCAGCATTAGAGGCATCATGTGGAGGCTGTTCTTCACTTAAGCTAAAGGCACTGGGGAGGTCTTCTGAGCAATGCTGGGTTACAGACCTACCTAGGCACTGGAGGACTGCGCTGTCTGCTATGTTGTGGGGGGTCAGATGATCTGCCCTGCCCTTTAGGAAACAGTTGGGAGTATAAATGAAAACATGGAAAGGGAGATGGGGTAGTATGGGGGAGGGGAAAGTTGGGGATAAAGGGACAAAGGAGACAGAACAAAGATACCCACTCTCCTTAGTCAGCACACAGACCATAAGCATCCCTTGAGCTTGAAGGTATCTATGCTTATTTATCTATTCACTCAGTAAACACTAGTCTTAAATCCACTAGAGTCCATAGGGGGCATCAAATGGAACAAAGCCTCTAGGCAAAACGTGAGCTCTCAAGTATATCAGCTGCTATGATATATATCCATATCATATATATATATGATATATCCTTATATATCATATATATATCCTTAGGTTAGAAAGGCCTCAGGATTTGGAGGAGACTGAGTCAGCTGGTATTCTAAGGACTCTGAAGTGACACATCTAGACTGTGAGAGACAGAGGGCAAGAGGTGGAAGGGTGTCTACAGGGAAGGTAAAAGGACTGGGCTGCCTATGCCATTATTTATGTACTGTGTGTGTGCGTGTGTGTCTGTGTGTGTGTGTCTGTGTGTGTGTATGTGTGTATGTGTGTACATATGGGCATGGGTGCCTGTGGAATCAGTAGAAGCCAGAGGACAACCACAAATATCCTCAGATACACTGTCCATTTTTTTTCATCAATTTCAAAGGAAATTGTGATTATTTATTTGTGTGTGTGTATGCATACAGGTTCGTGGGGAAGTCAGGGGACAACTGCTTGTAGGAGTTGGCCCTCTTTCTACCATGTGGGGCCTGAGAATTGAACTCATGTCATCAGGCTTGGAGGCAAGCACCTTTGCCCACTGTACCACCTCAGTGCTCCCCCACCACACCTCTCTTTGAGACAGTCTCTTATTGGCCATTGCTGGCTGACCAGCAAGCTTCATTTAGTGCCACCACTGGGGGATTAAACTAGATGCTTGAGCTCAGGTCCCCATGTTTTCAAGGCAAGCAGTTTATTGATGGAGCTATCTCTCCATCCCCATGTTTATACTTTTGACAAGCCAGTTGTAGAACTAGCTTAGAGCGGTGTATCATTAGCATAAACAGCACTATAGGTATTTAATACAAAATAAGTTTGAATGGAGCAAGGACCAGAGTCCAGTCACTGCAACAGAGACATTCAAAACACGCTAAATTTCACTCATGTTCCTTCAAACCTTTAGGGTTGTTCTTTTGTTATAAGAACACTTACCATGAATGCACCACAGAAACAAATTTTAAAAGTTGACACGCTAATGGACACCTGTAATCCCAAGACTCAAAAACCTGAGGCAGGAGGATTTTGAGTTTAAGGACACAGCAAATTCAGGCCAGCCTCAACTACAGAGTGAGACCCTGTCTCAAAAAGCCAAAGGCAAAACTCTCCAATACTTTCAGTGTTCAATACTGTATTGTTAAATATAAATATGTGCTATACAGTAGATCTACACATGTGATTTTGGTAGTATGTTTAGAATGTCAGATCATTAATCACTTCCTTTTTCTCTGACCCTCTGTCCAGGAAAGCCACCATCACACCATTGTCCCCTTTGTACTTATACATACTACATTTTTTTTTTTTTAAAGTCCAGCCTATCCTCAAACTGGATACTTGGCCAAGGATGACTTTGAACTTCTGGTCCTCCTGCCTCTACTTCCCAGGTTCTGAGATAACAGGTGTATGTCTCCATGCCTAATTTATTGCAATGTTGTGGATCAAACCCAGAGCTGGACCCTTTGTCTACGCTGGGCAAGCCCTCTATCTACATTTCCAGCTTGTATGACTGTTTCAGATCCCTCTCAGATGTGGAAATCCACAGTTTCCCTTCGCTGGATGGCTTATCTCAGTTAATATAATATCTTTCTGGTTCATCCATGTCGTTGCATATTTCAGGATTTCCTTTATTTTTATGGCTGAAGAATCTACACACACACGCACACACACACACATACACACACACACTACATTTTCTTTAATCATTCACTCAGTAATGGAAATTTAGGTTGTTTCCACATTTGTGCTATTGTGAACAGGATTTCAATGAACATAGTGTATATATCTCTTTGGGATTCTGATTTCAAATATTTTGGATAGAGACCAAGAAGTGGGATTAATTTGTAAGTGGCATTTACATTGTTCCCCACAGCTGCTATGACATTTTCATTCCTCGAAAGTGTGCACAAGAATTTCAGTACCACCACAACTCCAACACCTGTTTGGTTTTTTTTTTAATCTATTAAAGTAATAGCCAACCTAATAAGTGTGAGCTGATCTCTCATCGGGGGTTGGATATGTACTTCCCTGGCACCCAGGGATACTAACTAAGCCTCTTCTCACGTAGCTGTTGGCTATTCCTATGTCTTCTTTGGAAATGTGAGACAGCTTGTGTTCTGTAAGTAAGAACTCAAGTGACAGAGTGGGGACCAGAGCCCGACCTAGCTGGCCCTTGCCCTAGCTCTCATCTTCATAAGGAAAGGCCATTGAGCTAGGAGAGGAGCTGCGGGAGCCAGGGCCTCTTAGGAGCAGTCGGAAGTGTGGCCTGGAAGGCCCTGTGGGGGAGTTTGCCAAGGGACAGAGCAGGAAGTGGGGATTTCCAGTCTCCACTGGAAAGGAAGAGTTTAACTCAAGGATGGACTGGGGCAGTCCCCTGAGTCCTAAACTTCCTCCCTAACCCTGCAGGAACCTCTGGCTCTGCAACCGGAAGTTCCTGAGGGAGGAAAGTCAGGAATTGTCAAGAGTTGTGGAAAGGAAGTGAAAAGACACAGGTACGGCTAACAATCATGTAAATACATGATACTCTGCTTTCCTTGGTCAGCCTGTGTCTTTACGACTCTCTCTCTCTCTCTCTCTCTCTCTCTCTCTCTCTNTCTCTCTCTCTCTCTCTCTCTCTCTCTCTCTCTCTCTCTCTCTCTCTCTCTCCTCTCTATTTCCTGGAACTTGGTATATAGACCAAAGCTGCCCTGGAACACATAGAGATCCACCTGCCTCTGCTTCCTGAGCTCTGGGATGATGTGAGCCATCATCCCAGGTCTCAAACTTGAGTTCTGAAAGAGTCACTAACTGGAAGGCACTTAGCACTGATTGAATTCTGGGGTCCTACAAGGCTCCCATGCCATCTGCTCTTGATGCTTGAATTATACCAGCTCTTTCTCTTGCTGCTTGTGTGAGCTTTGGCTGCTTAGCAACCCAAGGCCTCAATTGCTTCCTTCATTCCAAAGCGTCCTGGCATGGATTACGACATAGTTTTCTAGATTCTTGCCTTAGTCAATATTTTTTTGCTAAGTCAGTATTCCGTGTAAGCTCTGCTGGAGCTACTGAGTCTGAGGAGTTCATGAGATGAAGATAACAGGCCTTTAAGCAGTCACATTTTCCAGAGCCTTAGACATGACTGAGCCTGCTGCAGGCTACAGACTCCTGCGATGCAGCTGTAGGTCAGAGAAGGCTCTGGAAGAAATTGTTAGCACTCCTACCAGGTGTTCTCTGATTTTGGTCTCTGGGTCAGCAGAACAAGTCAAAGAGACAAGGGTTCAAGTTCTCTGTCTCCTGGGAGAGGCCTGGGGTGATTCCCAGCCTCCCCTGAGTCTCAGGGTCATTATTACAGTATGAACATAATAATGACCACCCTGCAGAGAGCGAGGGAGATCTTGTATATATAAAGTCAGTGGAACAGAGCCGGACTGTAAGTACTACTTAACATCAATCCCCATACCAAAGTGACAGCTAAAGGCAGGGAAAAAACCCATACACACATCTAAGAAAATTCCTTTAGGGGAAAAAAAAAAGAGAGAGAGAGAGAGAGAGAGAGAGAAAGAGAAGAGACAGGAGCACTGGAGAGGAAGAAAGGAATTAGTGCTGTCAGCGGCAGGTCAGTTTGTCTTAAAACCTTTCAAATTGTGGAAAGGGCTGAGAAATGTGTTTCCTGGGGTGGGAGGGAGTGGGCTGAGGGGGTTGCGCACCTCTGGGATTGCCTGTGCAGGCAACTGTTCAGTGTGTGGAGCATTCCAGAGGGGTGGGCCTGATGCCAGGGAAGCCTGACAGAGAGGTGAGCCAGTGGCCACCAAGCAGGCAGGGTGAGGCCAGGAAAGGACGGACGACGGGAAGTACACAGGCCCAGATATAGGCTGCAGCGTGTGTGAGCCCTGGGCCATTCTGCTAAGTGAGAGAAGCCAGATTCCCAGAACACAGAGTGAGGGATCCCCTTGATAGGAAATTTCAGAACAGGAGAATTCAGGGCAAGAAGCAGGTGAGTGCTTGTCCAGGGGCGGGGATAGAGAGGCCTTCTAGTAAATATTCAGGCCCTTGGGGGCTGGCAAGGTGGGAAGTTTCACTACAGGGAGGGCTGTGTGTGTTTCCAGCTGTAGCAAAACTCACTGGATGCAGCCGATGATGTGCGAATCATTTCTTGACAGATACAACTTCATGCATTTGCCGGAGCGGTTTGTGCGACCTTACAGGGATACTAAAACCTACTGAACGTAATTGACACATGAATCATATTCTAATATATTTTACACACACACGCACACACACGAGAGAGAGAGAGAGAGAGAGAGAGAGAGAGAGAGAGAGAGAGAGAGAGAGAGAGAGAGAGACCCTTTGTGCAGGAACAGCTTGGAAGAAGAAGCTCCAAGAAATTCCCCTACATTTACTGTGAAGTGGAGACAGAGTCCCAGAAGGCAGTGTAAGCTACTTTCTTTCCTTTTGCTGTCACTTGGGGCCAGGGAAATGTAGTGTGACTTGCTGGGATCTCATGCTTATAGGCTCTGTGTGTAAATCCTGTACCAGACAAACCCCACTAACACTGACACCTGTACTAAGTCATCCTTGACCGATCTCAGCCCTGAGGACCCAGCTTCATTACTTTAAGTACACACACACACACACACACACACACACACACACACACACAAACAAACAAAAAACCATTCAGCATAGTACGCAAAACCAATGACAAAGACCTCGTGTAAAACAATATGTTGGAGATGGACCTGCAGGTTATCGTGAAGCTGGAAACTAAGGCACACTACGTTAGCTAAGCAGCAACTTTCCTGAGTTCAAATGTTAGATGTCTTCATTGATTAACATTAAATTAATGTGCAGAACTTTAAAAAAGTTTTTAAAAACTTAAAAAAAATGTGCAGAACTTTTAAAAAATTTGTTTTTTGAGATAGATTGTTTTCATTTAGCATAGGCTGCTCAACTCACAACATAGCTGAGGTCATTCTTGAACTCCTGATCCTCCGACTTCTATCTTCTAAACAATTAGGATTACAAGATGTAAGCCACTGCATCTTGTGGTGCTTAGAATTGTTAAGTAGTCTTTCTTCCCCTTACTCTTTGTCTCTTTCTCTGTGGCTCTGTCTGCGTCTGTTTGTCTGTGTCTGTGCACATGCATGCATGTTTGTCTGTCTGTGTACGCCTGTGTGTGTATCTGTGTTTATGTCTTCTTTTGTATGCACGTGTATGTGTGCAGCTGCGAGAGGCCAGCTGTCAATGTTGAATGCCTTCCTCTATGGCTCTTCACCTGTTTTTTGAGACCGAGTTTCTCACTGAATGGAATGGGTAACATAGATGGCCAGAGAGCTCTCATCATCCACCGGTCTCTGTTCCCCAGCCCTTAGATGGGGACTATGTGCCACTACACCTGCCTTTTCCCTAGGTGCTGAGGATTAAAACTCAGGTTCTTCTGCTTGTGTGCTAAGTAAGCCTTTAACTAATTCAGCTCTCTCCTCACGCCTGTGCTCATAATTGGAAGAGAATTAAATTTACCTATCATTGAGCCTTTATAACGATCAGAGGCACTGTTCTCACTCTGGGCTCTAAAGATGAGAGAAGTTAATGGGCTGGAGGTCACAGGGCCAGCAGTGGGTGGGGCCCAACCAGAGCCCTGGTCTGCACAAGTCCCAACTCTACCCCTCATCCCAAAGCTGCCCAGGGCAGGATACTATTTGCTCATGGTCTGATTTTGTTCAGCGATGGCTGTGTCCCAGGCATCCGAGTTTACTGAAATGTTCTAAGAGTTATTGGGAGAAATGAAGCTTTGAACTTGCCTAATATAACACGGGCTGGTTCTCAGGATCATAAACATGTTTCTGAACCTAATTAAAGAGCCCTATGAAAAGAACAGGGGCCCGACTGAGACATGACGGTCGGTCTAAAAACTCCCCGTGAGCCAGGACGGGAGCATTGCTGTTCCCAGACAAGGGAGGACTGGCCCTCTCTGGGGGCAGAGAGTTAAGAGCTTTCCAGAGAAGAAAAAGCTCTTTTACAGTCCTGGCTGGGGACCTGGGCCGAACTGGGGAGGGAATGTAGGAGGCATAATTGGGGCTTGTAAAACATTTCCAGACAAAATCACTTAATGTGTTTGGAGAATAAAAAGCAACAGTCCACATAATCCTTCCATTTGGACAGTTTGCTAGAAAGTCACGAGAGCTGGATGGAGGATGTAGAAAGATGGCCAGCGAGGGTGCACAGTGGTGGATGCTCCAGGCACTCTCTACGCTGGGCACAGGACTGTGGAGCAGCAGAATATTGGCTTTGAATCTCTGTGCTAACCCTCGCTCGGTGTGTGACCTTGGACAAGCGATTTATCCTGCTCAACCTGTTTCCTCGTATGAGGAAAATGTTGGATAAAATTGTACTCACAGTGGGCTGGGGAGATGGCTCAGACAATAAAGAGCTGATGTTGGGAGCTTGAGGGTCTAAATTCAACACCCCAAACCCATCTTTAATACAAGAATTGAGTGGTGGTATGTCGTTGTAATCCTAGCACTGCGAGCACAAACAGAAGGATCAGGAGACTGGCTGGTCAGGCAGTCTAGCCTAGCTGGTGACTTCCAGGTCAGTGAGAGGTTGTGTCACACAGGCAGTGTCTAGGGTTGTCTTCTTGCCTTCACATGCACGTGCACAAATGTGCGGGTGCACCCCCACATATGAGCATACACACTCACACAGTAGTACCTGGTTTGTGGCTATGTTGGGAAAGTTAAGCACTCTGTCCTGGACTGGCAAAGGGAATGCTCATGGAGACGTTTGCTCCTTCAATTCAGCTCTTTGGACATGAGCTCGTCCCAGGAAGAGAACTGCTGTGTTTTCTTTGGACCAGGTCACCTTGGGAAGCACTCCAGAGCTCTCAGAAAGTTTTTATGAATTCTTTCTCTATTCTATTTCTCTATTTTTCTCTATTCTTTCTCTATTTCTCCTGGCTTCCATCCTTCTAAAAGTAGTTACCCCAGTCCATTCCAACAGCTCCCTTACAATGTACTTCCTGAACTTATTCCTTTCTTCTTCCCCACATCCTGATAATGTTCCACTTCTTTTAAGAGAACATTCAAACTTCTGGGTCCTCTAGACCCTATTTAGATTTCTGAGCGACATCCAACCCTGTGCTTGTCATTCAAGGCAAAGGCTTCCCCTTTCTCTTCCTTCTGAGAAAAGGGTGTTTGTCCTTCCCGACTCCCAGTGCTCAGCCAGACAAGTAGCGGCTGTGGTCGAGGGGCCAAGGACTGAGATGAACACGTTTTCCCCTCTGAAGAGCTGGGATATGGTCTACATCAGACCTTCACTAACTTCTACAGTGAGTGAGTATATTCAGTGCTACAGGCCATATGGTCTTGGCTATAGTTTCTAAACTCTGCATTCAGCATGTGAAAGTAATCAAAGATAATGTGCAATTCAATGCACACAGCTGTGTTGCAATAAAGTTTTATTTAAAGATTACATTGAGCTCACAGGCTATAGTTTATAGACCACTATTCTGGACCAAGCTTGCCAATGATACTTAATGCAGTACTGGAAATATTCTCTAATATCCATTCTATCTAGCATGGTAGCCACTGGTCATTCACTGTACCTGGAGAATAACCCCCACATAGAGAGTACATATTATATTGGATATTAAGTTCTTAATAGCATCTGTGCCAGTAGCCAGAATCCTGCAGTGAAGAAAATACGGAAAGTCACACTGGACTTTTAGCTTAATTCTTAATGTTTTAAGCAACTGGGATGTTGGGGGTGTTTGTATTGCAACTTCCCCTAGCCTTTCCTGGCTTACCACTCTCACCTTAAAACATACACATCACACTTATTTCATTTGCTCTCATTGAAGGATTCATGAAATCCATGTTTCTAGTCCTTGGCCCACACTACCTACTCTTCCCAGAATGCCCTCTGTTCTCCCGAATGCTGCCTTGGTGTTTAAAGTTCACCTCACATTTGACCATTTCTTTGTGATTTTTTTTTTCCACCAACTCTCCATATCATCTTCACACACTAACCTACACCTTCCTCAGGGTCCTAATATCTTGATATTATCATTTATTTCTTGTCTTTTCTACTAGATCATGAGTTCTTGGGGGAGGCTCTTTCTACCACCCTTTCTTTAATGTCTTTGTAGGAATCTCAGTACATACACACTAAACTGAGAGCATAATGCCCAGGTGCAAGTATTCACCATTGTGAATTTCTTGATAGTTCTTGGGCCTTAGCTGTTCAAGACTGAGAAAAATTTACCTTCCTGCTCTGAACTATGTTTCTCCATGAGAAAAGCACTCCCAGTTCTGCCTCCTGTACTCACTGAGCACTGCAGAATGATCATGTGGACACTCCTCCTCCAACAGTTGCTGAGGTCTGTATGTACCCCACCCACCAGGCAGACTTTACCTCCATTTTGGGAGGTTGAGGATGACCTCTAAGATCCCCACTAATCCTGAAGTTTTCTTCAATTCTGCTCCCTTCCCCTGTTGGAGACTGCTAGTCAGATAAATTGAGAGAAGGCAGAACTTTTCCCTATCAGTTATGACAAAGAAAGGCCTGGCTTATAAGCAGTCTGGCACATAGAAGTTTCTGACTCACTTAAGGTAAGTTTGTGAATTTCAGATAGTTCTTGAAAAGGGGGGCAATGGGCCCAAATTTCAGTAACCCAAAGGCTGTACTTTACAAAGTATCTTCTCATCAAAGGCATCCTTCTTAATTTCAATTTCTAGTCTAACAAAAAGACCAAAAGTAGTGTTGCTGTGGGTTCTTCCCGAGCTGCTGTGTTATAGTCTTCTGTGGGGCACTGAGCTGCAGGATCCACAAGGGACCCTATCTTCCCACCTTGCTGCCTTCTTCATCCCTTGCCATTCCCTTTGATCCCCAGTCTGAGCATCCTGTCTCCCATCAACAGCAATGAGAAACTGCACCCAAGGGGGGACTTAGCTAACGCCTTGTTTGGATAAGTAAAGAATCCAAAAGTATAAATAGCAAATTGAAATTCTTTCACTGTGAGGGTTCAGACTGTGAAATTCCTTATTGCTTTAAGGATAGCGGCCTTGAAATATCTATAGCTATCATGCAAACAAATCTACTAACAATGGAAAGAATTTCTACACAAACTACAAATATGTAGTAATATTAAACATGGGCAAAGTAAGGTAAAGCATATACATGTACATTATAGGTTTGCATACTTGAAAAATATTGTGATTAAATATATTTTGTATCTTATATGAAGGTATATGCTTTTACAACAAGCTAAAAATTATGCCCATCAAAAATTTGTGAAAGTGGTTTTGAAAATGCAAAAGGCTAGAAATGATTGAAATGGGGTCCAACAGGAAGACTGATTAGTAAGTTACATTGTACTTGTAGCCATCAAAGGGTAATCATGAGAACTGTCAAGATTATAGTCTTTAGACAAAAATGTTCGTGATTGAGGTTCATGATTGATGATAGGATTCAAATTGCATAAGTTGCACTACATTCAGTGATTGAATTTATAAAATATATTTTATAAAAATATTGTCCCTATATGAATCAAGAACAGAAATACAAAGGTCAAAAGATAATCACACGTTAGAATAGAGCAG
This sequence comes from Mus pahari, assembly GCF_900095145.1. Lineage (NCBI taxonomy): Eukaryota > Metazoa > Chordata > Mammalia > Rodentia > Muridae > Mus > Mus pahari. Next base: position 11,800,518 of record NC_034596.1, on the reverse strand, counting down.
AAAAGATCATATATATATATGTATGTATATATATATATATATATATATATATGTATCTGTGTATGTTTGTATATGGTTTATATATGTATTATTTCCTATGATTACTGATCAATGAACCAAAAATGTTAGTTTCATTGTTTCCACCATATTCATTGAATTAAATTATTTTGACATAAAATATGCTCTGTATTATTAGGGCTTAAAAAAGACAAATGAAAGATAAAAAATAGAGAGAGACTAATAGAACAAACAAATATTTATCTGCTACTTATCAGATTTGAGTATTTTAATATAGGCTTGGTTCATATACTAAAAAGTATAGCATTATAGACAAAACTAAAGCCCTTAGGTTTTCAAAAAAAAATAGGGATCTATTTGTTTAATAATTTAATTATTTTACTATAGCATCTTTTTATATTAATAACTTTCACAAAGATAAAGGAAATACATTTTAAATAAGTTTGTTTTCTCAGCTAAGATCATGGATCAGAAAGTGGATGCTGTATCTTTCAGTATAGACATGGGGTGAATGTCTTAATTTATCTGACCTTTGATTTTCTTGTATATTAAATAGGGCGGAAGAGATTCAATGCATTTTAGAAGGAGACCACATAAATCAATGGTGTCTTAGAGGCCAGTAGAAGAACTTCAAAGAAAAATAGGTGTCAGCCAATTTTTGTTGTAAGTATGATAAAAAGCTTAACAGTAAACCAGAGTCACAGCCCGGCGGGGGGGGGGGGGAGAGAGAGAGAGAGAGAGAGAGAGAGAGAGAGAGAGAGAGAGAGAGAGTTAATTCTCTGAGTCAGTTGCTTTACCTGCTGCTGTGACAAACACCCAATGAAAGCAGCAGGGTTCATTTGGCTCACAGCTCTAGGGAAAGTTCATCATGGTTGGAAAGCCTTGACAGCAGGACCTGGGGCAGCTCCTAGTGTATGTTTGTCGGAAAGCAGAGGGATGGATGCTGGTACCCAACCCACCTTCTTTATATTTGCCCTTGGACTTTATCCCATGGAATGGTGCAAACTACATTTTGAGTAGGTCTTCTCACCTCGAACTAGTCTAGGGACCTTCCTACAGGCATGCCCCAAAGGCTTGTCTCTTAGGTGTTTCTAGATCCTGTAGAGTTGACAATCAATATTTACCATCACATTCTCTCATCTCAGAGCACAGGGGATGGAGAAGTGTACGACGGAGAACCAGAGTCTTGACTTATCTGTGCTGGTATTCCCAAGCATGCCTGCCTGTGTGTGTCTGACACCAGTAGTCTTTCCGCATGTCTTCTGGTCTCTATACTTGCTTCACAAATTCTCATGGCTCACCACATGAGCCAGCAGAGACCCCCCCCCCCAAACCCTTCACTGGTTGTCTGTACTTCCTGCCTTCCCCAACCAGACGGATGGCTCTCTGATTTTTTTTCTGGAGGAAGCTCCATCGATGACTGTCCAGTCACTGGGAAGGAGATGGGAGGAGGGACCCACTTCTGATAGGCATGGTCTCCAGATTGCTCACAGGAGTAGGCGTGTTTCTCCATCAGCAGAAAGGGGGAAAGCCCCGAGTGAGTTATCGGAAGCTAACCCTCAGATGCCTCACAAGGACATGTTTAGAGAAAGGAAGAAGAAAAGCACGAAGTTTCTTTCAGAAAATATCAGTGGTGTCCTTAGGGTCAGGGCAGTATGCCCTCTTAGTCCACTGAAAAGTTCCCCTCTACCTTCCTGAGGCTGAGGCCCCAGGTGTAATCTCTATCACTCTTCTCTGGGTATAGGTCAGGCTCCAACATTCAGAAAATCCACAAAATGAGGTAGAGACCTTCCTCTTACAGAGAACAGGCAGAATATTCCCTTGGGCAAAGTTCTGAGGGTCAGTTGATGAGTTCTGAAATGGGAGAGATCAGTGGGTTGGCAAGGCCTGGTGGCTCTTTCCTGGAACAGTTATCAGTTGCTGTATAAATGGACACCACAACCTCAGTGACAGAAAGCAACATAAACTCTGGGTTTGCTTCAGTGTTTCTAAGCTGTCTGGTGCTCCTGGAGGACGTTTATTTGCTAGAGCAACTTTACTAGGATAAACCCTTAGAATCCTTAGAAGATCTTTGTCTGCCCAAGAAGTTCTAGGAAATATCTTAAGTATCTCTGGGGACTTATAGTACTATCCTAGTTAAGGCTGGAATCACAATTTTCTACCTGGGAGGACTTAGAAATAAAAAGCATGTTAATTTTTGAACCTTCCAAAATCTGGCTTTTTGACCTTGTCTTTCCTCTCACATTTTATTGTAGCTAGAAAAAAACCAATCTGATGGCTCTTTTAGGGGGCTGCTTGGAACTTTCTCCATTGGCTTGAGACCATCAAGTACCTTCTTCTGCTCTGTTATTGCAGACTACAGGGCTGCCAAACTTTCAGCCACCATAGCACAAAGGACCTTTTTACACGAAGAATCCTATAACATATTCATGATTTCCCTGAATGCCTCATTGATAGTCTTCTCAAGTCCCTTAAGATTTTCACTAATATTCTCTGGGAGGCTTTTAAGGCTGACTAGCCCCGAAGCCAATGACATATGTTTTAGAATTTTATTATGATAGCACTTGACTTCTAGGTACAAATACCTATTGCCATGTAGCAACCTTAAAATTTAGTGGCTTAATGCAACAACCAGGGTTGGGGAAATGGCTCAGTTGATGAAGTGCTTGCCACTCAAGCATAAGGATCTGAGTTTAGATCTCAGAAACTATGATAGAAAGCCAGGCATGATAGCTAAAATCTTACAGCAGAGCTAGCAGGCATAGATGAGTCACTGGGGCTAGAGTGTAGGATCTTGTCTTAAAAAATAAGGTGGATGAGACCTAAGGAATAACACATGAGGGTGTCCTGTGGCTTTTACATACATACATGTACATATGTATCATTTGTTTTTCTCATCTGTCTGTGTTTTAGATAGAACTCAGATAGTTCAACCCATCATCTCTGGGGCTACCCTGAGGCTGGAGCTCCCACTTCAAGAAGGCTCATCGCCATGCTGAATTTGGTTGCTTCCACTACCCCGTGAACCTTTCCATGTAGTAGTATGCTGGACTTGTACCAGGCATGAAGGTGGCCAATAGGGAAAAAGCAGCCTAAGGGACAATAGAGCTCATTAGCAAGGGTTACTGCAACAAGCAGACCAGCACATCCCCTGTTCACTGAGCCAGCGCTCAGTCTACCCTACACACTCACTGTGAGGATGTGAGGATGGCCACACTTGCTCTGTGTGAGGATGAATGCCTCACCTCCCCACCCGCTTCGAACTCCCACCTCCCATTCATCACTTTGTCCTGTTTCCCTCCTACTCAATTCCTTGTCTGCTTGGAGCTGTGTGTCTCCCACCAGTTCCAGCTTTCTTCATGACTCATTGTTCCTTCCACAAGGCAGAAAAATGCAGGTGCATCGTATCAGACTAATACATTATAGTTGGGCTGCCTGGCCTTCACTCCAAGATCCCCTACATACTAAGTGTGTGTGGTTCCAAACAATTTACTTTGGTCCTTCCATTGACCTAGTCTTTTCACTTACAAAATAGTTTATTGTTGTGATAATATTTACCACAGAGTGAATTTTGATGCCCTCCAAAATGCATATGTCCAAAGCGAATCCCCAGGATGATGGTGTAAGGAGATGGGGTCTTTGTGAACTCAGCAGACATCAAGGGCTCTGACCCTTGGGATGGAATTATTGAAGGTTAAAGACTCTGTTTCTGTCAAGGGAAGACACACAGAATGTGCTATTGAGATGAGTCATGTTTTTGAAAGTTCCAGGCCTGCCTGGATTGGAGAATGACACCCTGCCTCAAATACAAAACAACAAAAACAAAACAGAAAACAAAAACCATGGAAAGGTAGCTGGGTAAAATTCTAAGGTGGTCTGCCAAATAAATTCCTATCCCCAAGGTGTACAGAGCCTTGGACAAGGAGAAGAACCAGTTTGAATCTTGTGCTTAAGTTAGAAAACATGGCTGAAGGGAGAACACCTTGGCAGGACCAAGAATCTTGTGAGTCCTTTCAATTAGGGTATAAAGATCAGAGAAGGGCAGAGACCTGACGTGTGACAGAGGATAAGCAGACAGCAATGAGACAATGGTGATACAGGTGATGTGGATGGTGGAGGCTGTGTGGATGCAATTGATTCAAGGAGCCGAGGAGAGTTGTTAGCCAGCATTAATAAAGAAATGAAGGTCTTGGCTTTATGCCCACAAAGAACAGTTGTGAGCTGAAAGTGAATTCCTAGCTGCAGGTTACCATGCAAGGTGAATCAGGTGAAAAAGCCCAGGCTGTGTCGTGCCTGCCTTCCTATCTAAAGCCACATACACCATCACCTCCTCCACCCTCCCCACACACGAGGGAGAGTGCAGTGGGAGTGGGGAGATCGTAAGGGAAGACAGCTGATCATATCCCATCCATAGGCAAGAGTAGAGCCTGCATACTCGAATGTTCGCTTCTTGCTTACACCCAGCTCTGTTTCTCCATTTTTATACAGACTCCACACTTGATCCCACAAGTCCCATTTTCATGTCTTAATGCAAAAGGCACTTACTTTATCTCTAAGTACTCCACCCCCTCCTGCCCTCCATAGTCCTTAACAGTCCCAAGACTTAAGAATCCAAAGTGTCCTCTGAGGCTCATGACAAACTCTTAGCTGTGAGACCCTATGAATTGAAAACAAACACGTTGCATACTTCAGATATCGAATGTCCCCAAACAAACAGTCTCATTCCGTGAGAGAGGAACCAGAGAGCATCAAGGAAAGATCGGTCCAGAGCAATACCAATTCCCAGCAGGGAAAACATCAGATCCTGCAGCTTCGTTCGTGTCTAGCATACAGGGCTTGTGACGGAATCATCTGAGAGCCAGTGGCTATGGACAATTCCATCCTTCAGACCTGGTCACACACACCAGGCTGTTCCCTTGAGCCCTTCCCTCCTCTTTCTCTCTCTGTGACTTTTCACATTTTCCCTTTCAAGGATAGTCATTAAATAGAGGGGCCACCTGGATGGATAATGTAGGACATTCTCAGACTAGAAACCTTATCAATCTCTGCGAAGACCCTTTTTCAAGTAAGCTTAAAACCACAGGGTCCAGGTATTTGGATGTGAAAATATCTTTTTCCTGTTCTGGACATACAGCCTTCTACTTTGTGTATGGTAAGCCCTAGCCCTAGTCCCCATGTTTTTTGACACTATACTGCTTGGGTCTCAGGCTAACTTGGAACTTGAGACCCTCCCTCCCTAGCTTCCCTAGTGATAGAAATACAACTAAAAAGAGATAGCTCCCCTTAACACTTTTTTTCTGGTGAAGAGAAAACTGCAGGATGAATAGGCCAATGTAGGTTTTTCAAATTTATGTCCAATAGGTTTCTGACTATCACATCCGTTCTGCCTGGTCACCTCACAGCGTGTAGCATAACATTTGGTAGAGACTAGTGCTGAATAAACACTTGTCAATTAATTGAAATTCGAAATTAGTCAAAACTGAACTTGTGCTATGCTCAGAAAAAGATTGAACATTGAAGGAAAAATGATCACTTCTGTGAGTTCTTTCAGTGTGTCTAAAGAGGCATGATTTGATGAATGTTTCCGTTCTTGATTAAAATGATTAAGGGTCCTTATGAAACTGGAGCCTTGGAAGCCTTCCAAAGAGAGGCTTCCTCAAAAGGATTAGAAAGGAAGAAACAGAAGAGGCAACTTTCCCTTGCCTGGTGTAGTTACAAGCAAACTCACTGGGTTAAAGTCCATCTCTGTAACTTGCCAGTCAGATGGTCCTAGAAAGTCATGTCAGCTTTTTGGTGGGTGAATACAATAATATGTTTATCTTGTTGTATTTTAAAAGACAAAGAGATGACAGTAACAATAGTGCCACATGCAAGGAGAAGGCTCTTCCAATTGTTTTGTATATATTAAATTATTCATATCTCAAAACTCTGAGGGCGGTATTATTGTTGACCCCATTTCCTAGAGCTGAAAGAAAGTATCATAGTCTAATATTAAGGTTTGAACTCAAGATGTATGGCTCCAGACACACCTACTTAGCCTCTGCACTCTACTAATTATGTTGCTTAGGGTTTTCCTGGGGTAATAGGGACACAGGACGTGATGGAGAATAGGGACTTAAAAAGAGGAATTAGGGTTTCTGTAACTGCTGACACTAAATGTTATCCATGCTCACTGTGTAAGGCATTGGACTTGACCTTAGCAGAGCCAGGAAGAAAAGACATGGAGCAAGACCAAGAACAGGCTAAAACAGGCAAGAAATACGATGGGACCAGCCTGATCCTCACAGCCTCCTTCCTTATGATGAGAGTTACCTGCAGTGTCACTTCACTCCAGAACCATATCTGTATCCAGCCTAGCTTGAGGAAAGCGAAGAAAGAAATGAAGACACCACTATAGCATCCAGGGAAGGGACTCCTGGGAAATGCAGTCAAGCTCAGCTGGGTGGCCACAGTGTAGTCTTTCCATGACCAGAAGTAAGCAGAAGAATCATGAGACTATTAGTTATATGTTGGGTCTTGATAAAGGTTGGGTCCTCACTTTCTTTCTGTGCTTATTGGATGAGTGGTAGATGAGTGTGCCCATCTGGAAATGTGATATCAATACGTTTTGGAAGATCAGCTCAGCAGGAAATCTAGGTTCCTCATAATTTCTCCCCATTGTCCCCTCCCCTCAGCATCATCCCCTCCCCCTCCCATACTTCAAGTATGTAGAGGATACTTTGAGACAAGTCTTGTAGAGACGCATCCTCCTTCACCCCCATAGGATTGCCATTATCTTGCCCCCTCCTAGCCAGAAATCAAAAGATACCTCCACTGGGTGAGGGCTGCCTCAGAGCAGTAAAGCTGGGGATTAGTCTTCAAGGGGCTGAATTACATCCTGGGGAGTCAGCCCTAGTGCACAGGGGCAGCTGAGAGGTGGAGGGACTTAATGCAGTGGAATGGGAAGAGCTCGGAATGTCAGCTAAGAAAATGCCTCTATACTATTGGCCTGTAAATAAGTGGGTGGAACCTTTTTGACTGACGGTTGATGTACAGCCCAGTATGGGTGATACTGCCCCTGGGTAGGTGGTCCTGGGGTGTTTAATACACAACCCATGTGGAGCAAGCTGGTAGGCATTGTTCTTAAATGGCTTCTGCTTCTGTTCCTGTCTCCAGGTCTCTGCTTTGAGTTCTTGGCTTGACTTACATCAATAATAGAGTGGGACCTGAGAGTTGTAAGCTAACCCTGAGAGTTGTAAACCCTTTCCTTCCCAAGTTGCTTTTGGCCATGATGTGTTATCACTACAATAGAGTCCCTATCTCAGACAGGTAAGGATGAAGGACTGCACAGTAGGAACCTTGACACTGAGAGCTAGGTAGTTGTGAGTTTGAGACTGACTAGAGTGGAGAGGAGCAGGAAGCATCCTGTGTGAGAGCCCCAGAACTCAGGCTGCCTTAGGAAGAGTGGGTATAGAGTGCAGGTGGATCAGGCCAGCAATGAAATCCATGCACATAAGACCGTCCTCACTCCTGGAGAATGAGAAAGGGCACAGAATCCCATGTAAGTGAGTATGGTTTCTTACATATTGCAGCACTTACACACTTCAAGCACACTGGAAACACCCCCTCAGGTGTCTTTCTCTACCAATCTGTTCCATGTAGGCTCATGCATTTGGACATATGGGTCCCAGTTGGTTCACTCAGAGGTGGCACTATGGAAAGTGTGGTCTTGCTGGAGGAAGCACATCACTGGGGTTGGGGCTTGATTTCAAATCCTCACCTCACGTTCAGTGTGCTCTCTTCCTCATGGTTGTGGTTGAAGATGTGGTCTCTCAGCTTCCTAATCCTGTCCCCCTCCCGGCCTGCTGCCATGCTTCCCTACCATGACGGACTCTAACCCTCTGGAACTGTCAACCCAAATAAACGCTTCCATTTACAACAGTGGTTCTCAACCTGGGGGTCTCGACATCCCCACCCCACCCCCAGTATCCTGCATATCAGATGTTTACATTAAGATTCATAATGGTAACAAAATTATAGTTAATAAAGTAGCAACAAAAATAACTTCATGGTTGGGGGTTATCACAGCATGAGGAACTGTATTAAAGGGTCACAGCATTAGGAGGGTTGAGACTACATAAATTACCTCAGTCATGGATTTTATCACAGCCAAGGAAAGAAGCTAACAGTCATCTCTGAGGTGCTGAAGTTGTCTCAGAGCAGTCGGGTGCCTCCAAACCTCTGTTCTAGCAGAAGGTAAAGCTGAGACTTTTTTAACCCCGGTCTGTCCAGTCTCAAAGCCCTTACTCTCTTCCGCCTAAAAGGGCTGTGGAACGGCTGGAAATTTTAACTTTGGAGCCTTTGGACGTTGTTTTTAGCTTTGAACAGCTATGAGATTTTGGAGAATTTGGTATTAAACAAAACGCTTTCAAATGTTTAACGGAGTTTCTTAGGATCGTTGAGAGACTGGGATGTTTCTTTAGAAATGAAGCCACACTTCAGGGCTGACTCATTATAGCTTTTCCTCTCGGAGGTTTTCAATCTCAGATTCAAAGCAAAATGTTAACAATAAACCGGCTTTCTAGAAATCAATCTCGGTTCCCCTTTTCGTTGCTTTAATTGAGCCACTTTGCAATTACTCTGTGTTTTTGGCAATGCCCTCTTATTTCTCTCACAGGATGACTCTGATTCTTCTTCTGAGGGGGAGAAAAGGTTTTTCAACAGGTGCTTTTAGCCAAAATCACAATGAGCCAAGAAGCAAACAGCTCATGATTAGCAGAGCTCCCTGAAGCAAATATGAGGATGGGGGGGATTTATCCTTTTGTGGAGACTCACCTCAGGGTTCCAGGAGAAAATGCCAGAAATGCTTCCCCAGGGGTCTGAGTAGAACCTGGCTTTTCTCTTTGTGATCTCTATTTCTTCTGTATTGCTTCCTCATTTATGCAATTTAACATTCAAGTTTGAGTAAGTTATATATGTTCTTGTCTTTGTCAAAAAGCATACCCATTGAAATGTAGTTTTTGCATTTAGACATATGGAACCTTGGTGTGTTGTGGTCTTGAGTCCTTAGGTGACACCCATTCATCCCACAAATGCTTACTTAATATAATTTGCCCCAAGTCTATTTGCTGGTGCTCAAAGATCCACGATCAACTCTCATCTGCTCTCAGGTCCACTTGAGCGTACATTTGGATCATAGGTCTCCTTCCCCAGTCTCTTGCCACACAGATCTCCAGAACTTAAGAGCTCATGGAGGGGTCTTGATGGAAGCCTTCTCTCTGCCAACTGATGCTCCATTTGAGCTTCCAACCAGGCACACAGGAGGTATATCCCCATTGTGATGAAAAGCAAGTGGAAGTTCAAAGTAGCAGAAGTTTTTGCCCAAGGTCACAGAGCCACTAGGTGGTAACACTTCTCAACTGGACCAGGTTTTCTTAAAGCCCTTTCTGTGTCTCATCTTCTGGTGTGTCTGCTCAGGGTGGCAGATATGGACCTGTTCAAATTTCCTAGCTTTCTTTCTTTGCCAAGTAGACAGTTTGGGGATCAGAAATGCACCTTCTACTCCCCACCTCTCACCTCCCATCACCCTCCACTCCACTCCCTCCCCACCCCTACCCCACTCACCCCCCCCAAGCTTCCCTCATTCCCCATCTCCCATCTCCCTTCACTCTCCATCTGCTACTCCTTCCCCATCCCCACCCACCTCCACCCTCACCCTCACCCCAGAAAAGATGATGATACCTGATAGTATGTGCTTGGGTGAAGTTAGTATAACAAGCACTCTCCAATCTCTGCCCCCTGCCTAGCTCCTGTCCCACCCACTCCAGGGGGACCATGGTTCCCGAGCGGCTCTAATGAGAGGTGACATCGTGAGAAGAGAAACAGAATCTGTTAGCAAAACACCCAGAATGTCACCAAGACCTGCTCCTTCTTAGCAGGAAGATGAGCTCTGTTTGCTTGCTTTTGAGATAAGATCCCACTGTAGTCCAGGCTGGCCCGGTTCTTACTGAGTGCCTCAGATTGGCCTGAAGCTCATGGCAATCATCCAGCCTCAGGATTCCAAGTGTTAGGACACAATCACCACCCAAGCTGGCTGTAAAAAAGACTGTAAAGTCACTTCACCTTGTCCTGGCAGAAGGCTGACTCTTTTTTTTTTTTTTTTTTTCCCCTTGCCCTACTCAGCATGGAAAGCATTTGATGCTCTGAGGGTATGACCACACAAGTCCACCACAGACAGCATGGCTGGGAGACAGAGACAAAACAGGGCTAGGAATGTGGGAGAAGGTTTAGAAGGGGACTCATCAGTGGGGAACAGATCGGTCAAATAGGACCTGGAAGGGGGATTCGGGAAAGGTTGGAGTTTGGGGAGCATCATTAGGTGTGCTCACTTTCTGGTATGACAACTGCCTCTTCCATCCCTAGCCCACACCCTCTGGGTGTGTGCTGCCCTGAGCTGACAGTGAAAGTACTCCGAGACAGCCTCTGACAAAGGAGCCTTGACGTCTGGCAGGCAAGATTTTCTGAAGCAGCTTCCATAGCAACCAGAGGCAATGTTGAGAAGCAGCCGAAAGGCCCTGGTTGCTTAGCAAAGGATGACTGCTTGGGAGGTGCCACCTGCCCTGAGGGGGATAAGGAAGCTGAGAATGTTACCCATTGTTCCCTTCTCATGAATGAAGAGGGGACCTTAAGGTCTTAGGCCTGCAGCCTGCCTCTCTTCCTTTTTGCATATCCCTGACTCTGGCTCATGTAGGGTGGCCACTTCATTGAACATTCTTTCTAGATCCAGCTCACCCTGGTTTTGCTCGAGCAGTGATCTCCTTTCCTTGTCTTGGACCAAGGTCAGAGCAACCCATCAGCTCAGTCTCCATGAGGAGAAGGGACCCTTCCTAAGAGCTCAATGCTGTTTGTGTGTCAGGGCTTGCAAGGGTCCTTGGTCTTGGGTCTAAGGGAAGATGGAGGAGCACACAGTCCTCAGGGTGATCACACATCCTTTTCAAAGAGATTCCATGCACAGTGGGAGAACATTGCTTCAAGGAATCCATGGGCACCCAGAGTTAGGCCCAGGGCAGGACTCTAGTTCCTAGGGACTAGGATGTTTTTTGTGATCTATAGACTATGTCTTTCTTGAGCCATCTCTTTACTTGATGGCTGGAATCTGGAAAGGACATTATTGTGATGGTGTAGACAAGTGTGACTGCCAGATGTTGATAAACCCAGGAGGTGACAGTCAGAGAGCCCAGCCAATGGCCCACCAAGAACTATTCAGAGGCAGTGGCTCCAGTAGTTTCTCCTCCATCCCTTATCCTGCATACCTGGTTCTTAATGAGACATGTAGTGGATGACCTTGGGTGGGATGCTGAGGTCACTTTTGTTGTGGATTTTCTAAACTGCCTACCCTGGCTTCTCCCTCCCCATTTCATTCTTTCCTACATAACCTATTTAAATCCAGTGCTGGGAAGGTACAAGGATGGAGAGAGATGCTGGAAAAGACAGTTACCTCACGTATGAGAGATTAGAACTATGTGTGACCCCCTCCTGCATCCCTGGTACCTCGAACAGGGAAAGACTTGGGAAATGCTGATGAGTAGGAAGGTGAGGGAACAGAACACACAGGTCGAGTTGGACAGAGGTACAGGAGTCACAGCTGGGAATCGGTGGGAACAACAGCTAGAACACCTAACATTCAAGTATTTCCCTGGGCCCAGAGGGAAGGGAGATTAAATGCTGGCTCCATAGAAAGGAGGATTCCATACTTGCAATACTCTTTTTATTCTGCTTTAAATCAGAGGAAACTCCAAGCCATGAGTAATTGCCAGGCCACAAGCAGGTTCTAGAAAACCACAGCAACCATTGGACATTCTTGTGTAGGGTACTTCTGAGATGGGCTGGTATCTGCCCCTCCAGTCCACATGGCCCATTCTTTACCAGCATCCAGGTCCTGCTGAGGGTACAGGCAAAGTGTTTCTCCCTCAGGGCAGCTTGCAGAGCTGGTCAGCATTGAAGTACCTCAGGCTCCTCACGGGCAGGATGCAGGACATCCTCCGCCTCGGCACACACTACTTTCATTTGCTCTTTTAGAAAGAAAGAAAGAAAGAAAGAAAGAAAGAAAGAAAGAAAGAAAGAAAGAAAGAAAGAAAGAAAGAAAGAAAGGAAGGAAGGAAGGAAGNAAGGAAGNNAGNNAGNGANAGAGAGAAAGANAGAAAGAAAGAAAGAAAGAAAGAAAGAAAGAAAGAAAGAAAGAAAGAAAGAAAGAAAGAAAGAAAGAAAGAAAGAAAGAAAGAAAGAAAGAAAGAAAAAGAAAACCACTGGGAGTGAATTTAGTGGTTGTGAAATTTAAAGAGGCAAGTGCAGAGCTGGGAGGCATTTCCTTAAGCACAAAGTAATGAAGTGTCCCGCCGGCCCGCCCAGCAGTGCACATGGTTAACATTAGTGGCAGAGGGAAAACCCTTCTCCAGCCCCCACGGAGGAGCCCCTCCCTAAGGAGTCCCTCACAGGGAGGCTGAAGGAGGCCTTGCACACAGATACTACACATCAGGGAGGAGTGCTCAGCTCAGTCAGTTCATCTGCAATAGTCTTCAGGCATCCCCTGCACATTAGCGCTTCATGCTGTTGTAGATCCAGAGAATCCACCCTAGGCAAAGACCAGGCCTGATGCTCATAATGTGTCAATGAGTAAAAGGCAATTGTGTCTTTTGGGGGAACAGCATTTTGTGGTTCTGGGAAGTACATGCAAATAGGTAGCAGTTCTGCAAATGCAGCACATGAGTAACATTGCCTGGGAAGGGGCAGTTGGCTTCTAAGAAGTTGGTAGCCTTGCAGAATATGGAGACACAGGGGCCAGACACACATGGGAAGAGCAAAGTGGTCTTGGTTGAATGCAGAGGGTATTGTTGAATGAAGGTAGAAGGCTAAGCAGGAGACCTTTCCCTAGGAGACATGGAATTCTACCACATATAGCCCTTAGGCCATGCTTAGAACTTTGGACTTTGCCTTTTAGAAGACAGGGGTATTGGCTGCTTTTTTGTTGTTGTTGTTGTTGTTGTTAGCTAGAAGAGAATCTTTGGGTGCCACATGTATGCATTTCAGCTCCCCTTGTTGGTTACATCTCAGGAGCCTGATCTTGGAGGGTCCTTCACCAAGAGTAGAACCTTCTTCACCAAGAATGGAACCTTCTTCACCAAGAATGGAACCTTCTTCACCAAGGGTGGAACCTTCTGGAGGCTTTGCTGTTCTCGAACTTCCTGCTACCTTTAGATGACCACTCGAGAGCAGTTCCAAGGCTCAGGACTCCGTGGAGGAGCAACTCCCGGCTCCCAGCTCTTTCCCTGCAGGGTGTTGCCAGAACATCTGCTCAGGCTGGAGAGCAAGACCTCTCATTTCCACGTGTCATTCTTCTCTCTGTTGCTTCTCTTTAAAATAATAATTGTTGTTTTTCAAGGGAGACGTTATGGCCCGTGGAGCTGCGGAAATGTTGGCAGGCCTGAGTCATTAGGGCTGAGCCCTCATGCCCCCCATGTCCCTAGAGACCTTAGCCCATCAGCCACAGGTGGTGACAGCCCCAGGCCTGATGTTCCAACCTCTTGGCCTGCAGAATCCTCTGTGTGTGTGTGTGTGTGTGTGTGTGTGTGTGTGTGTGTGTGTGTGTGTATGTATGTATGTATGTATGTATGTGTTTTAGACCTTTGTTTTAAGAGAAGAGGACCAACATCTGGCCCACATCGTGTGTAGGAGATCCTCCAGACAACAGGGCCCACAGAGTTCAAGCCAGAGGTGGATAAGGAAAGAATTCATCCCCCCCCCTCTTTATTCTACCCAGCCACTCTTCACTGCAGTGGCTTCAGCAATGAGCCATGGTAGATACTGTGCCTACTGTGCCTACTGTGTGCAACCACAGATGCCTGTAGCTTGAGGTTGGGAAAGTCTATTTGCTTTAAAATATACAAAAAGAATGGTTATTTTTTTTCATTAAAAGTATTGAACTTTTCTATTAAAAGTAGAAGTCTGTAAAATGCCAAAAAGTCAATTAGAACTCAGCTAGTGCAGATTAGATAAATTAGTAATTTTCAAAGGCTGTTGGTCTGCACAGCTTCCTCTTCTCACCACTTTCCCGCTTTCTGTCCCTCCCTTCTTTCCCACTTATCCTTCCTCCTTCACTGCCTTTTTAGTGTGTGTGTGTGTGTGTGTGTGTGTGTGTGTGTGTGTGTGTGTGTGTGTGCTTGCAAATTGCATAGTTAGCTGCACACACATGTGTATGGAAGTCACAGATCAATATTGAAGTCACAGATCAATATTGAATTTCTTCCTGAGATGCTCTTCGCCTTATATTTTGAGACAGGATCTCGCACTGAATGTGGAACTCACTGACTCAGTTATACTGAGCGGGCCAGTGAGATTCAAACATCTGTCTCCCTGTCTCCCCTGTGGGAATTACCAACATGGGATACTGCTCAGGCCTGGGGACCCAAACTTGGGTCCTCATACTTACGCCACAAGCACTTAACTGATTGAGTCATCTTTCCAAACCATCTCTCTCTGGTTTGTTTGTTTGTTTGTTTGTTTTCCTCATTGAAATCAGGGTCTCATTACATAGTTTATTGTGACTGATTCTCCGGCCTTAGCCTCACAGAGGCAGAGGTTACATGTGTGTTACCACACTAGCTCCAGATAGTTCCTTATGAAATAAACTAGTTTCTCGTGACAGAGGTAAAGTCCAAAAGCATTTGTAGCCATGCCTAAGACCACTCAGTATGAGTGAGAGAGCTGGGTCCCACTGGATGGATCAGAACGCATACAGGCCTCATAAAGCTGCAGTTATCTCCTCCATCAGCACCCATATTCAGATCTTCTTCTGGGACTTCCAACATCATTGTACCTCCTGCCAGCACTAGTACCATTGCTAGTCCTATTGTTGCCATGGAAACAACAGCATCACCCTAACACTGTTATCTATTCACAGATTACTATTACTTCCTCATTAACAAATATCTTCTCTACCCAGGGACTTATCCGACCCTGATCATCCCTGGTGAAGTATCATACCATTGGGTGATTTGAACCACCTGGGACCTGTCATTTACCAGGGAAGTGTGTAGGTGGTTTGTAAGGTTCAGCCACATCTGGCCGAGAACCCAGTTCCATCCTACTATAGGGAATGGGGTGGGGAATGGAGAGAAGCCCTTGGCTCCTTGCTGAGCTCTACTCTCTCTATAGTCAGACACCTCTGCAGTCTGGAGCTCTAGAAAGATCAAAGGCCCAGTACTCTTGCAGACAGAGTCAGAGAATAGAGAACTTGACTGTATACAATTATGGACTTCTTGGGGGGGGGGTATCCTTAATGTGATTCAATGTCACTGTGTCTTAACCTCCCAGTTCACTTCAACAAAACCCTCAGCCACATATTAAGTTCCTGTTTAAGGCAGCAAAGAGTGTTCAGACACAGAAAGATGTTCCTTAAATCACTCAGTGGATGTCCACTGGAGTTGGCATTAAAGCCTAAGTGTCTAATTTCCTAAACTGGGTCTTGGGCAATGGTTATAGTCCATGAGGCTCCACACAGGGTCCTATTCTATCTAGTCCTAGGAGGTCATGTACTGAAGGGCAAGTTTGCCTCCCTGGGGCCCTAGAAAAGGTATCTAGTCATCAGAACCAGCCTTCTTCATTCTGTTTTCCTGGCTAGTAATTATTTTAACGAAATAAATGGCTATGTGATAAATTTCTGGCAAATAAGTATAAGACCTCTGCCGAGGCTTCTGGAAAAGGCTTTCAGAAAGGGTTTTTAACCCCTAAGAGGGGACATGAGGAAGGGGCAGACTTCTTTCTGGTTTCTCGAAATTGTTGCATTATGCTGAGATCTTTGGGTCCATTGCAGCCAGCTTGTGACCATGAGGAGGAAAGATCTAGAAATAAAAGTATCTTGTTAAGAGCGGAAAGAAGGCTCCCAGGTTCTTAATGACGTCTTTAAACTGCTGGACTTGCTAACCCTGCCCTCCTTCTGGCTTGTTAGTGAGATAAGTTTAGTTGTGTGTTAAAAAATGACTTTTAGTTTTGTGGGGTTATTTTTTAATTGTTTAGGCCATCTTTAGCTGAGTCTTTTACTCAAAGCTGAGAACAATCAAAATGATTCAATAATAGAGATTCCATTTATTCTGGGTCTTTGCCCAGGTTATTCCCATCAACAACAAAAAAAATGGATTATTTCCTTAACCATCTGGTGAACTTGTCCCTAAAAATCAGCACAATTGTTGCTTCCTATTGGATCCTTTCCCTGAATGTTATTGTGTAAAAAGTGATCTTCTCTCTCTCTGTACAGGTTCACAGCCCCTGGCTTGAATTTGTATGGATTGTGTTACTGGAACTTTTTTGGAGCATCTCTCCTGTGGTACCACATATTACCAGGGAAACTGTATTCTTTCTTTGGATCTTAGTCTCATTGATAAAAGATTTTAAAAACAGACCCAGAAGGAAGCCCAAAAACAACTTGAAAAGAAAAATGCTAGGCCAGGCAAACTGTAAATATCAGTTGCTTACCCAGAGATGGCAGGGTTAATTAATATGTACAAGGGCTACAAGGGCTGTGGCTACATAAAAGATTCCACCCAGGGTCGAGTTTCTGGGAAAGTATATTATCTCATTAAAGGGACTATTATTTCTCCCATCCTTTAGTATGGGTGAGGTGAGTCAGCTTTCCTAAGATGTGGTCTTTTTGCTAAGCAGTTGACTGATCTAACTGTATTTACTCCTTATGTCCTGGTATCTTTGAACATTAGGTCTTCACCTAAGACCAGAGGTAGAACATTGATTCTATTTTTTATCCAAGGGGAAGTGACTTTGCTTCAATAGGCTTCATCAAGGCTCAGATCCCTCCACATTTACATATGGCAACTTAAACCCTATGAAAAGGTGAAGATGGTGTTTACATTTCTAAGGTCACCAGGGAAAAGGGATGTAGGGTCCAAAAACCCCAAAGTGGAAAGCAACAGTAAAACCTTGTTCAAGATGGTTCAGGACAATGTCTCCCCTCCAATCTCTTTCTGTAGTTGTCAGCATGTGTGCCTGTATCGGATTGAATTGAATCAAGTGGCTCAAGGGATAAGAAACTCGATGACTATAAAGCAAGAAATAGCACTAAGAGCTAAAGTGGTAAAGTTGCTAACAGTAACTCCTTTTTAATGGCCTATGTTCAGTTAAACAGTTACTTAGCCATTAGTTGTTTGTGGTCATGGTATTTTATCACAGTAATAGAAACTCCAATTAAGATATCTTCCAGAAAACCAATTTTAACAATAAGATCCTCTATACAACAATTATCTCTTACTTTCCCTGAAGGTACAATGTACCTGAAAGGGGACTCCATAGATATTCCCAAGAAGACAATGCATGGAAGTCCAGCTCTACATTGCCTCTCATAGCACTTGGTCCAGTATATTTGTCTTGATTAGAGTTTTATTGCTGTGAAGAGATACCATGACCATGACAACTCTTTAAAAGGACAACATTTCATTGGGGATAGCTCTCAGTTTCAGAGGTTTAGTCCATTTCGTCATGGTTGGAAGCCTGGCAGTTATGGCTGACATGGTACTAGAGAAGAATCTGAGAGTTCTACATCTTGATTGGCAGGCAGCAGGAGGAGACTGTGTGTCACACGGGGCCGTAGCATGAGCATAGAAGACTTCAAAGCCCACTTCCACAGTGACACACTTTCTCCAACAAGGCCACACTTCCTAATAGTGATAACTTCCTATGACCAATCATTCATACACCTGAGCCTATGGGGGTCAAACCTATTCAAACCACCACAACACTTAAATATCTCACAATATGGAAATGGTTATATTGTTCTAACTGCTCCAAATCACCTTTTCACCTTGAGACTCTGGGAGACCAAGAGTGGGAAAAGTGTATAACTTACTACGTGCTGCGTGTCTTTGTAGAACTCAAGTGTATAAGGTACTACGTGCTGTGTGTCTTTGTAGGACTCATCTTGCCCATCAGAATGGCTGTGCTCCGGCCTGTCTGCTTTGTGGAACCATTTGTTCTGATACTTGGGCATCTGTCATCCCCTTGCAGAACCTAAGGGGCAACCAGCTTCCCTTATCTTAGGTTCAACCAATTCTCAGATATAGAAAGCGATTCAGGGGACTGACTGGGATAACTCATACCCGAGGCCCCAGAACTTGGGATATTGAGGCAGGAGGACAGACGTGAGTTTAGTTTGAAGCCAGGCTGGGCCACATAGTAAGCTGGAGAGCGGGATGGGCTACAGAGTGAAACAATGTCTGAAGAAGAAGAAGAAGAAGAAGAAGAAGAAGAAGAAGAAGAAGAAGAAGAAGAAGAAGAAGAAGAAGAAGAAGAAGAAGAAGAAGCAACGAAGGGAAAAATGACAGGGAGGTTTCACACACAAAACAAGCAACTAAAACCCACAGTGACCCTTCTTTCCATCATGCTTTCTCTGTGGCCTACAACCCAACCCCTTTCTTACCCACCCTGTCCAGAGGCAGGGCCAGACAACTAGGGATAGCTACTATGTCCCCAAGCCCATAGACTTCATTCACATGAGTTAAACTTGAACCTGCTGCCTGCCCTGCCCAGTTCTTTCAGAAGCCTGAACAAACCCTTTCCTGTGTTTTCTCTTACTCCCTTGGCTTCTCGGCCACTCTCCTGTCTCTCCATAGCAGCCATGACAGGGCTTGGGATCTCCTCTTGGAAATTTTGAGCATCAAGGGATATTTCAAAGGTGATTATGTCCTAGAGCAGCAGGTCCCAACCTTCCTAATGCTGTGACTCTTAAATACATTTCCTCATGTTGTGGTGGTCTGGACTTACAAAGTAGGTATGCATGTCCATTACCATTCTCAATGCCTTTGGGATCCCAACTGCCCTCCACAGTGTATCTAGGCTGTCCAGTCTCTGACGGGACCAAATTCACAACCAGCATCCCACGATGATGTGGCTTTTTGGTCTGGGATCCTTGCTTTAGTCTGCCACATTGCTGGGCTGGGTTGCTACAAAGATTGAAAGCTGTTTTTTTCCCTTGCTTATGGTTCCCAACAAGCGAGGTGACAGAGATGTCACCTCGCTTATTTCCATAAACTTATTTCCATTGCTACTTCATAACTGTAATTCTGCTACTGTTATGAATCCTAATGTAAATATCTGTGTTTTCTGATTGTTTTAGGTGACCCCTGTGAAAGGGTTATTTGGCACCTCCCCCCTTGAGAGGGTCTTGACCCAGAGGTTGAGAAATGCTGTCTTAGAGTGTTGTCCCCCACCACACCTGAATAAAAATAAAATGTGCCATCACCTAGGGCTTGTAAAGCTGCAAGGCCACAGGTGAGGCAGGAGCCATGAGAAACGGCTTTTCTCTCCGAGCTCGAAACATCTCTGTCACCTCGCTTGTTGGGAACCATAAGCAAGGGGAAAAAAACAGCTTTCAATCTTTGTAGCAACCCAGCCCAGCAATATGGCAGACTAAAGCAAGGATCCCAGACCAAAAAGCCACATCATCGTGGGATGCTGGTTGTGAATTTGGTCCCGTCAGAGACTGGACAGCCTAGATACACTGTGGAGGGCAGTTGGGATCCCAAAGGCCTTGAGAATGGTAATGGACACGCATACCTACTTTGTAAGTCCAGACTTCCCTCTAGGAGCCCCAGGCTGTACCTGGGGCTCATTCCCTGAGAGGTTTAATTTATAAAGGACTTTAAGTCCCACTTTTTTAAAAAAGGAGAATGTTTGGTATATTCATTTCCATCTCTGGAGGAGCTGAGTACAGCTGTCCTTTCCAAAGTCTACGATGGGTTCTCTGTGCATAGGTGCCTGGGAGTTGATGCTGCATTGAGACTCTGAAAAGAGCAGACTCTAGTGATCAGAGGGATGGATGGGGCAGTGAAGAAGGCTAGCAATAAGGGTGGGTCGTGTTTGTAAGGGGTGGTGGAGACACAGGAATGTGGTCTTTCTCCTGCTGGTTTCTCTCCTGTTCCAGGGACAGGGCCATCCTAGTGCCTGGAAAACAAGGTGGAGCCGGTACTGGAGGGACTTAAGCAACAGACTTCTAAACAAAAGCCTGAAGCTGACTCATCTTCTCCCGGGGTCCTGCTGTCATCATCAGTCCTGTAGTGATTAGACCCGAGCTCTGCTGACCCTCTGGAATTCCCAGTTCAATTGAAAGGTATCCAGTGCCTCTGTAAATGGCTTTCCTGGCTTGCCAAGGTCAATGTCTTAGAGTATCTATTGCTGTGATAACATACCATGACCAAAATCAACCAGGGAGGGGAGAAGGGGTTAGTATGTACTCCAACATTCAGGGAAGTCACAGCAAGAACCTGAAGGTAGGAGCCGATGTAGAAGAATGCTGCCTGTTGGCTTGCTCCTCAGAGCTTGTTCAACCTGCTTTCTTATACACCCCAGGGACCACCTGCCCAGGATTGGCACCACTAAGTCCACAGTGAGGCAGACTCTCCCACATCAATTATAAATGAAGACAATACCCTACAGGTATACCTATGGACTAATCATATGAAGGCATTTTCTCAATTAAGATTCCTTCTCCCAAAGATATCTTGGTTTATGTCAAGTAACAAAAGCCAACCAGTCCAGTCACTCTCCAGTTGCCAGTCTTGGGTGGTTCTGGGTCCCTAACTTGTTCCTGGAGAGCCCAGACTCAGTAGGTCCCTGAAGTCAGTCTGGTCATGTCTGTTTCCCGGAGATTTAGCTGCAGTTCCCCCTCCTGGAGTTGGTAGCAGGGACAAGCTCCAGGCTCCATCCCATTTGGGAGAGCTTCCTTGGATAGGAAGAAACAAACGGCAATGAAAACAAAACACTTCCAAAGGGGACTTTCCTGTCAGAACTTCCTGGCAGCTCCCAAGACAGTGACCATGGAAACACCGGGCTGTGGAGGTCAAATGACAGTCATAGTCATCACATCCTCTTTCTGGAGAAGGATGACAACTGCTGTTATTAGGGGAGATAACTTGAAATGGTTAAGTGTACTCTGATCCCAGTAACTGATGTTCCTGCCTCTTCTGCCAAGAGGAGGCAATAAACTGCCTGGCGACTCATCTTGGCCAAAGGGTGCATTTTTTTTTTTTTTTTGAGTTGGAAAAATGATGGATTTGGTGTAAGTTGTAAGCAGAAGTCTGAGGTCATCTTACGTGCTCCCTTCCTTGTCAAACACCATTGATGACCAAGCTCTGTGATTCTACCTTCTTTACAATTCCCCATTAGGCCTTTCTATCATTGATCCAGATCACAGCCTGTCCATTACTGCCTTGGTATTCCCCACAAATCTTAATTAACTTCACTACCTTGCTTCTTTTTTCTATGTCCTCCACACAGACATGAGGGAAATGTGGCCATGCCTTGAAAGTGCCTGAGATCTTCCTATGAGTGTCCATTACCTCCTAGGTAAATTAGGCCAGTGCCTCCATATCTCAGATTCCCTTTCCCCATCATGCCTTATGTCCCAAACTGGATAACCCTCTTCATATAATGTGTCCCAGAATAGGCTTTTCCTGTAACCACTTACTGGATTGCGTTACCAACAGTACTTTATAAAGAACATAAACAAGACAGCATAGACAACAGAAATATATTGAACCAGTGCCAGAGAATACAAGTCCAAAGTCAAGATGTAAGAAGGGACATGGCCGCTTTTGGCCACAGCAGCCATCTTCCAGTAACTCACCAAAATGATGAACCCAAAGGGAAAGAGGAGAGGCACCCTGTATATGTTCTCGAGGCTTTTTAGGAAACATGGAGCTGTTCCTTTGGCCACATGCCTGCGAATCTACAAGAAGGACGATATTGTAGACCTCAAGGGAATGGGCACTGTTCAAAAAGGAATGCCCCGTAAGGTGGGTGTTACCACTGCAAAACCGGAAGAGTCTACAATGTCACCCAACAGGCCGTGAGCATCATTGTAAACAAGCAAGTTAAGGGCAAAATTCTGGCCAAGAGGATCAATGTGTGGATTGAGCACATCAAGCACTCGAAGAGCAGAGACAGCTTCCTGAAGCGGGTGAAGGAGAACGATCAGAAGAAGAAGGAAGCCAAAGAGAAGGGCACCTGGGTCCAGCTGAAGCGCCAGCCTGCTTCACCCAGAGAAGCACACTCTGTGAGGACTAATGGAAAAGAGCCTGAGCTGCTGGAGCCCATTTCCATAGGAATTCATGGCCTAAGGTACAAAAAAAAGAAATAAAGGACCGAACAGCAGAGTGTTTTTAAAAAAAAAAAAAAAAAAAAAAAAAAAAAAAAAAAGGGACATGTTCTTCTTGAAGACTTTAGGGTCAAACTGTCCCAGGTCCCTATCTTAGCTTCTGGTGGTTGTTGGCAGATTTTGGTTCCTTGTCAGTAGGAGAATGCCTGTGGACACTGCCTACATCTCCTTTTGTATACATGTATGTGTATATATATGTGTATGTGTACATGTATATATGCACATGTTCAAGCGTTGATAAAAACACCAGTTTTGTTTAATTGGGACCCATTTTAATAACCTCTTTTTATCTGGATGCTATCACCAAGTTAGGTCACATTCTGGTCTTGGAGGTGGGGAGAGGGTTATAATTAACGCCCATAACACTTTCCAGTATAGATTCCTCAGGGCAGCTTGAAGGGTAGTGGATGAAAGCTCACCTTGCCAAGCCTGAGAACACGCATGTAACCTCGTCTCACTTGGTGGAAGGATAGAACTGACTCTGCAAACTGTCCTCTGACGTCCACGTGGGCACTGTGGCACGAATGTACCGATCTTCTCCTGAGTTTTAAAGGATAGAAAAACCTGGTACGCTTTTTTTGACCTCTCTACTGTCCCCCTGATGTCCTAGGAAGATAAGACTACCTCCTCTTTGGCTCATTCTGGATCTGTATAAAAGACCACAGCGGACCTGATGCGGGGTTTTCAGCTTATGCCATATTTGTTTTTCTTATTAGACTATGAGTTCCTTTAGAACGGAAAAGACAATTTGCCTGCATCCCCAGATCCTGAACAATGTCAAATACACAGGAGGGACTTAGCATTTGTTGCTGGAGCTGTGAAGTGCTGAATGCATGGGCTCTTAGTAACTAAGTGTGTTGACTAATGATTCTCTCACCTGATTCCCTCTAGGGTCCCAATTTGTTTCCAGAGTGGCTGACTGCTCTTCTCTCCCCCACCATTCCCGAATTGGGCTGAGCCATCTGTGTGAATACAAGACTCGGGAGTGTTATTCCCCAGAGTGAATGGATATGCTTCGTGTTTGCTTGCAGGATAAATGAATGACAATATAAACAACTTTTATACACATCCACAGGCACACACACTCACAAAACTAGCTTCTACAATTGTAGAGACCCAGTTCTACCACCTGCTGCCTTTCAACCAGAGAAGCAGGAAACCCAATGATATGATCCAGTCTGAGTCTGAAAACTTAAGAATTGGTGAAAAGAGATATAGAAACAATGGGAGTAGACCTGAAGTCCAAAGGCCCAGAAGATCTGACATCTGAAGGCAAGAGAAGATGGGTGTCCCACCTCAAAAATCTTTTTCCTGTTTGTTTTTTGTTGTTGTTGTTGTTGTTTTTGTCTACTCAGGTCTTCCGTGGATTGGATGGTGTTCACCCACATTGTTTGGGCAGACCATCTTTATTCTATCTGATAATACAAATGCTAGACTCATCTGTGTTCCTAGATGCAAATGTTTCTCCAGTTACCAGCCTTCCTTAGCCCAGTTACATTGCCACATTAGGCACTGTAATACTGTTAATAGATAAAATGTATATAAGCAGGGGTGTGGTGGCTTATTAGAAGTGTGACCTTATTAGAGGAAGTGTGGCCTTGCTAGAGGAAGTGTATCACTCTATAGTCCAGGCTTTGAGGTCTTAAATGCTCAAGCTATGCTCAGTGTGAAACACATTCAGTCTTATCCTGGTTGCCTTCTCATCAAGATGTAGAACCCTGGCTCCTCCGGCACCATGTCTGCCCGCCTGCTGATATGGTTTCTACTATGATGACAATGAACTAAATCTCTGCAACTGTAAGGCAGCCCCAATTAAATGTTTCCTTTATAAAAGTTGCCTTGGTCATGGTGTCTGTTCACAGCAATGGAAACCCTAGCTAAGACAATGGGCTGTATTAAAAATAGTTAATAATTAAATAATCAGAGCTATCTAATCAAACAGAACAAGCCAAAATAATTTCTAGCAATTAATGAGGAATGTGACAATGGTGTTTTCTTTATTTTGATATTAGGATACAGAAGTGAATTCAGAGTGTGTCAGACAGAACTTCAAAATGGCCTCCCATGAACTTTAACCTGCTGTTACTCCTCTGATTACACCATTACACTATGTGGTATGGTCTGAAAGTGAACCAACCTCCACGTGGCGTAGTATTCTTGGACCCCAGCTGGTGATAAAATTTGAGAAGGGTGAGTTATGTAACCTTTAGGAAGTGGGGATTGGCTGGAGGAAGTGGGTTACTGGAAAAGTGGGCTTCAAGGGTTAGTAGCCTGGCCCTACTTCCTGTCCACTCTCTGCCTCCTGACTCAGTATGACCAGCATCCTGAGGTTCCTGCTGCCATACCTTCCCTGCCATAATATTTTGTCTTAAACTGTGAGTCAAAAAATAACTGTTTCCTTTCTCGTGTTGTTTCTTGTCATGTATTTGGTCATGAGAAAAGTACCTAACACGTAAGAGCGATTGTCCATGTGGGCCTAAATAATCACTCAAACCAATTAGAATCTAAATATTCACTGTAGCTGGTAATAGAGTCAAGGAGTTGCAGAGCACAAGGAGAACTTGACTCAGCTGTGCTGGCTTGAAGGAGGAAGAACTCTGAGGCAGAGAAACTTCTATGAGATAAAAGATGTTGTATAGAAACAAAGACCCTGATTGTACAGCTTAAAGAAACAGAACAGCATTGAGACAACAGCCCAAGATACCTGAAGGACATTTCCCTGACCTCTAGAGAAGTCTAGATGTCTGACATCTTGATTTTAGCCTGTAGAATCTAGGCAGACAACCTAGGTGGGCCCTCCTGAATTCAGAACTATGAGATAATAAATGGATATTGTTTTAAGTCACCCAATACTTGGAAAATTATTCTGCAATACTAGAAATACAAAGGATGGTGAGTATTAAAAATTAACTTGAAAACAAGAAGAAAATGCCAACATGTTAATAGGGACTGCCTTTGGTGATCCATTCTGTACGGATTTTACAACGTATGTTCTCTATTCCTACAATGAGAAAAAAAAAAGTGTCTCGGCTTTCTTTCTTATTAAGATCTAGATATTTTCAAGACTGGGGCTGCTCAATCTTTTTGACTTGGCCCAGTAGATATTTTAGAACCCAAATTCAGCTTTCCAAGCCAACATGGATTTACATCTTCAAACATGACCTTTGCCCTTAACAGCCTCCGAGAAGTGAGAAGTTCTATGCCCAGGTTGTGGGATTGGAAGTAGAGATTCTATGTGACTGGGTAACTTGATCAGAAGTTCCCACATCTAGTCTTCAGGAGCCTCCCAACCACATTCATGCTAGTTTGCTCTCTGCCAAATCTTGTGCCTCTCCTTGGTCACATGATCCTCCTTTCCAGGCTCCTGAAGGTTTCTTCCCTTGAAGCCTTGTCGGATCCCATTTAAATGACCTTCCAGGAATCCTCCCCATGATTTTTTTTCTATTCCTTGCCTCACATGGTAGATGGGAGAAGTCACCAAATGTTTCTCTTTATTTTCAGATTCTGCTCCATAGCATTACTAATGTCATTATGTCCAACAGGGAGCTGGGACAAATTAGCTGTGTCCTCCATATGCCCAAATATCGGGTATCTTTAGAGTCACGGAGCAGCCAGCTGTGTGGAGCAGGGCCTGGAAGCCCTGAGAGACCCTGTGCATCCTTGCAGAGGCTCGGCACCTCTCCCTGACTCACCATAACTCTATGCCTGTGTTTATAACAGATTTCAAACAATTCTCTTGCTGTCGACAACCGCCTGCAAAAAGGCAGCTGTCCAGCCCCTCCTTCCTGAGCTGACATCCCTGTTTAGAGAGGAACATCCGGGTTATTCATTTTTCCTCTCTCCCCTTTAAAGTGTGATTTGAAAACACCATAGAGCTCCCCCAGCTCAGGGCCAAAGCAGGCCTTTTATCATCAGAGGTCCTGCAAGAACCATTTGGAGAGTCTACTTCCTGTCCAAAGAGGAAGTGGTGAGGTCTTGACCTCAAACATACTCTCATTGCCAATCATTTTCCAGCCTGGAATGCAGTGATTCAGTTTCCATTTATAACGTGAAATTAGTGCCCGGCTGAATACTCTGCCTGGGGGAGGGGGAGGGAGGAGGAAATGAGAGCTCCTTGCAAACAATTCTCCCCTGTTTAGCTTGGAGCTGACTCTGTTGGGGAAGGATTTCCTTATGATCAAGGTGTAAGAAGCCTCTCTCAGGAAGGGCTCTGCCTCATTCTTTTTTACAGTTAAAATAATAATAATAATAATTGCTGCCGATGCCACGTGACTCAGTAGAGGCTTGGCTATAATAGGCTCCAGTGTTTCTACAGCACTTTATGCTTCTCAAAGAGCTGTCACACATATTATCTCAGAAATCCTCAAAACACCTCTGGGAGGGAAGCAGGCAAGGCGTTAGTTATTGTCCTCGTTTAACTTTCTGAGGGAAAGAAGCGTGTTAATCCTGAGCTCCTCTATGAATGTGGTGCTGCTGTCTTATGTGTCTTTAGATCCCCCACCTCCTCTCCCTCCCCATTCTACCCCACCACTCCAACCTGCCCACGTCCCCTGTCAAAGACACAGTGGTGATAACAGGAGACAAGGATTCTGATCTTTGTTAGACCAATGTGGCTTCCTATGTGGCTTCTTGGATTTTGACTTATTCACCTGCAGCATAAGGCAACGGAACAGAGTCTTTGGGAAGATACAATGGCCTGTTTGGAAATAGTCATCTTCTAGCATACATTCTTGGTCCTAGAAGTGTCTCCATGGAAACCTGGAGGCGTTCTTAGAGAGCTGGGCAACAGACCATGGGGACCTACTCATTCCTGAGGCTCATGACCAAGGGATTCATTGTCAAATGTAGCTGTGATGGTTAGTTTTTGTCATCTTGATATAAACAGGAGTCACCTGAGAAGAAGGAATGTCAGCCGAGGAATTGTCTCCATCAGATTGGACTGTGGACACATCTGTGGGACATTTCTTAATCAATCATCAATTTGGGAGGACCCAGTCCATAGTGGGTGATGCTACCCCTGAGCGTTTGGTCCTGGGTTGTTTAAGAAATCAAATCAAGAAAACCATGAGGAGTGAGAACTAAATAGCATTCCTCCATGTTCTCTGCTTCAGTTCCTGCCCTGGCTTCTGGAACTTCATGGTGGGCTATAACAATTAAGCCAAATAATTCCTTTCTGCCCCAACTTGATTTTCTTGGTCACGGTGTTTATCACAGCGGTGGAAAGCAAACTGAGGCAGTAGGGATACAGAGGGACAGGCTGACAGGAAGCAGAGCATTCAAACTTCAGGTCGGGAGAAGTCCTTGAACTCTCTCTAGGTAAGGATGCTGGCAGAGGGAAGAACTCTAGCAAACAGGTGGTACTATGTATTATTACTAAACAAGTAGCTCAGATGTACAACGGTATAAAGAGACCATGAAGGAAGGCTGTCCTTGAAGGGATGTACGTGTATGACCATGAGAAAGGATTTGGGAAGGGAAAGGTATGTCATCAGGCTTCACTGAGGCCCACGGTATGGAGGTCTTTTCCTGAGGTATTGCTGCTACTCAGTGGTAGATTCAGATGATGAGAGCTGAGACTGTGTGCTTCCCTCCCCTGCCCTGCTGAAGTGAAGACACTCTGTGTCTCCAGTGCTCACTAATCCCTGCAGAAGGACAACTAAAACATACCTTGACATTACACCACTAATGCCATTGTCACAAGACTCAGGGCAGCAGAAGCACAGGTGTATCTGTTGTCCCTGACGTGTTGGCCAGGGTTCTCCAGAGAAACAAAATTAAGGTTCTTTTTAAAGGAAAGAATCTGTACATATTTCCATCTATCTCCCATGGGGTAGTGGTTAAGGGTCATTTTCTGCTGACCTCAGAGGCAGTTATCCAGCCATCAAGAGGCTCAGCCTCTTGGCAAGGCAGAACATGAGGAGTTTGGCTGTGCTATCCCACACCACAGGGGCTGGTGCCGGGCTGTTGGGAATCGCCAAGACACTGTTCTGAGGGTGGAGAAAGTGCAGTCTGAGATGTGGGAAAGCCTATGCTGCTCTGGGACATCTAAGACTCTGGGGTCCTGGGGTTCTAAGACTCTTGGATATCCAGGCACCACTGGGAGATGCAGAAGAACCTAGAATGGAATTGGGGAACCATGAGCTGGGGACAGCATCTAGGCCGGACTGGGGGGAAGGGGAGCTCTGGCTTGTTCCAGTGGTGATCGTCCTTAGCTTGATGCAAGCTTGGTGGTGGTTGTGGCTGGGAGTGCAGAGAGGACTTCTACAGGAGAATTAAGAATTATATGAATATAATACATACATACATGTGTATATATGTATGTATGTATGTATGTATCTATGCATGTATTAGCTGTATTCAGACACACCAGAAGAGGGCATCAGATTTCATTACAAATGGTTGTGAGCCACCATGAGGTTGCTGGGATTAGAACTCAGGACCTCTGGAAGAACAGTCAGTGCTCTTAACCCCTGAGCCATCTCTCCAGCCCATGGCAGATCTTAATGAAAGAGACAGTCCATGGTTCTAAGCAGTTTATTGGTTGTTCATGGTGGAAAATAGATGCATAAAGCCATGCCCACTTCTCAATGTAGACCTGAATTTAAAATCCTTTTGCAGGGAGGAATGTTTGGGAAGGGAAGCTTATTGGCTAAGCCCTCTAGGCCTCTCAGCACCTCATTAGCAGAAAGAAGTCTGTTGTGGGCCTACTGTGACCATAGGACACATTTCTTTTATGTGAGGAGCATGACACCTGTTCCAGGCCAGGAATCCGGCAGGTAGCAGAGAGTTGCCTAAGTCTCAGGTGTGTGCCCACCAAGTTTCCAGATCTCAACCTGTCTATCTTCCCAAACTCCTTGGCGTGGGTTTACATCCCACACTACATTTCTAGAAGAAACTTCGAACAAGTATTTCCTGAGCTCCATATAAATGGTGGGGATTAAGAGGCAGTGGATAGACTCTGGGATACTGTACTGGCTAGTTTTGTGTCAACGTGACACAGCTGGAGTTATCACAGAGAAAGGAGCTTTAGTTGGGGAAATGCCCCCATGAGATCCAGCTGTGGGGCATTTTCTCAACTAGTGATCAAGGGGGAGAGGTCCCTTGTGGGTGGGACCATCTCTGGGCTGGATTCTATAAGAGAGCAGGCTGAGCAAGCCAGGGGAAGCAAGCCATTAAAGAACATCCCTCCATGGCTTCTGCATCAGCTCCTGCTCCCTGACCTGCTTGAGTTTCAGTCCTGACTCCTTTCAGTGATGAACAGCAATGTGGAAAGTGTAAGCTGAATAAACCCTTTCCTCCCCAACTTGCTTCTTGGTCATGATGTTTGTGCAGGAATAGAAACCCTGACTAAGACAAATTGGTACCAG
>NC_034596.1:11763355-11769646 GCF_900095145.1 Mus pahari | reverse complement strand
AAGCTGAATAAACCCTTTCCTCCCCAACTTGCTTCTTGGTCATGATGTTTGTGCAGGAATAGAAACCCTGACTAAGACAGATACTGTACAGTATCTAGCAGATGAGGCAGAGCGTATGTTATGCAGGGCCATTGACATGGTAGCTGCACTTGGGAACAGGGTTGGTCCCTGTAGAGGTGGGCTCAGGGAGACGCTATAGGGAGAATAGGCTTTATGCAATTTCTGAATCAGGCTATAGGAGGATTGTAAGATAGGAAAGGCATTGCAGTCTGATGCTGCAGCACACACAAAACCGAGCCTCAGCAAAGAACACAACATAGGAGGAAACAGCAGAAAGTGGCATCTGTAGTACCATGGAGGGACAGAGCATGGGTATACTTAAGACCTTGTCCTATTTTCCTACAGACAAGATGGCATTCTAGGATTTCCACATCTGGAAGTCTGTGGCAGAGGTGTAGGAAGGAAGAGCGTTGAGACAGGAAGCCCAGCATGAAGTATTAAGGGATGATACTTGGCAGTGAAACAGAAGGGGTACATTCATAATGCTGAGAGTGCAGACTCAGCAGGTAATAGGTACCTTACCATCTGCTTCTTCTCTGCCTCTCCTGTAGTTGGACTGTATAATGCCCAGGAGTTTATGCATTTTCTCTCTCAGTCCTCTCCATCTATCATGGAGCTCAGGAGTTTAACACATGTAATGGATGCTTGGGTCTGGAAGCAATATAGAGCAATTAACCACAGACAAAGGGAATGAGAAGGAGGTTTAAGCTTGGAAGAGACACAGTGTTTGAGCATCTATAGCCATGGTTCAGCTTCATGCTTCTAGCGTTGTCAGGAGCATTTACCCTCACGGAATACTTCTCTGGGTGGTGGTTTGAATGAAAATGGTTCCCACAGGTTCATAAGGAGTGATGGAATTAGGAGGTGTGGCCTTGTTGGAGGAAGTATATCACTGGGGGTGGGCTTTGAGGTTTCAAAAGCTCAAGCCAGGCCCAGTGGCTCACGCTCTCTTCCCGCGGCCTTCAGATCCACATGTAGAACTCTCAGCTCCTTTCCAGCACCATGTCTGTCTGCATGCCCCTATGCTTCATGTCATGATGACCATGATCTAAACTTCTGAACTGTAAGCCAGCCCCAGTTAAATATTTTCCTTTATAAGGTTTGCCATGGCCATGGTGTCTCTTCATAGCAATAGAAACTCTAACGCAGACAAGTAGTTAAGTTGTAAAGATGCATGGGCTATGGTGGGGAGCCCTGAAAACCGGTTAAAGGGATGTGAAGATGGGATGCCAGACTACCTTCGGGATGCTTCCCCCTCTTCCCCTCCCACTGGTGGGAGCTGGGACAGACAGCTGGTCACCATGACTGAAGCAGTCTCCAGCCTATGCTTTGCCACATCCTTATCTATAATTCATGTCTAGGACTGGTCATTTCTTACTGATTATTTTTTAAATTATAGATAGAAGGAGTCATGGAGATCCTCTTTTTTTTTTTTTTTTTTTTTTTTGTAAAATTGTTTTTTTTTTTTTTTTTTTTTTTTAAGTGCTTGCCACACATGCTTGGGGACCTGAGTTCAATCTCCAGAATGCGTGTAAAAAGGCAGGAGTGGTGGTGCATGCTTGCAATTTCAGGGCAAGGGAGAAAGAAGAGATCCTTGTATTGGTCACCCAGCCTAACCTTTTTGTTATACTCCAGGTCCCAGAAAAAGGTTCTGTGTACCCCCCCTAAAACAGGGCTAGGCCATTTGTGTGTAGTGTAATCCCAGCACTTCCGGGACAAAGGCAGAGGCAAATGCAGGCAGTTCTCTGTGAATTTGAGGCCAGCCGATCTATGTAGCAAGCTCCAGGCAAGCAAAGGCTGCATAATGAGACTGTCTCAATAACAAATGGGGTAGTTGGAGAGATGGCTCAGCAGTTAAAAATACTGGTTGCTGCACAGAGGACCTGGGTTTGGTGCCCAGTATCCACATGGAAGTTCACAACTATTTGTAACTCCTCTTCCAAGAGATCTTTTGCCCCTTTCTTACCTCCATAGTCATCACCCACATGTGGTACAACAGACGTACATTCAGGCAAAACCCTCACATAAAATAATCTACAAAAATGCTTCTAAAAGTGAATAGCTCTTGAGGTATGACATCCAAGATTTACTTTTGGCCACCACACACATGTGAATGTAAACCTGCATGATGCTCTTGATCACTTGCACACTGTAACTACAATAATGCCCCAGTCTGTTAGCAAGAGTTAGAACATTTTTTAAAGTCGTGAATTCTGGGAAGGACAGATGCATTCCATTTTATCTACCCTACAAAAAAAAAAAAAAAAAAAAAAAAAAAAAAACAGAAAATAAACATCCCTGCTTATCTGTGTCTATTTGTGCAACTGGATGCCTTTGCAGAAAGATCCTGCAAGGATACACAGAGGCTCTAAGCTGTCTGTGAGTCACTCGTGCCTGTGCGTGGGCTTCAGTGTATTCACTAGACCTCTAAATATATACATGTATTTCGGGAACAGGACATCTGGCTCATAGAGTAGATCCATCTTCAACATTGTTAGATATTGGCAACTTGTTCTCCAAAGTGGTTGTGTGCATTTGCGGCAACCTAATTGAGTTCTCCTTGCTCCACGTCTTCACCAACACTTGATGTTATCGGAGCTTTAAAATTCTTGCCAGATGCACAGATGTGAAAGGAGACATTCTTTGGTTTTCTGTTTAAGAGCTGCCAGTGGAAGGGCTAAGGGGATGGCTCAGTGGCGATGGACTTGCTGTATAAGTCTAAGTCTCTGCACTCAAATCTCCCAGACTCACATGACGCGGCATGTAGTAGCATGTGTCTATAACCTCATGTTCCTGTGGGGAGGCTGGAGGCAGATCAGGAGAGCCCCCGGAAGCTCACACCAGCTAGCCTGGCGTATGCAGTAGTGAACAAAAAAGAGTCCCTGCCCCAATCAAGATGAAAGGTGAGTACGGACACCCCAGGTTGTTCTTTGTCTCCCACACATGTACCATAGCATGCATGCCCTGCACACACACACACACACACACACACACACACACCACTTGATTGAGTCCCTCTTCTGTGCACAGTGTACACGTACCACACCAAGATGCCTAATAGAAAATCAATTATTAGCCTTTCAGTTATGTTTGGTGGTGTACATACTCACAATACTCACATACTCAGGAGGCAAAGGCAGGAGAAAATGGCTTCCAGGCCAGCCTGAGTTATGCAGCAAAATTATGCCAAAAAAAGACAAAAAACCCTTAATAAACTAATTAAAAATAAATAATATGATTACATGCTTTCACAAATTATTTCATAATACAATAGCCTAAAAGAGAGAAATTTACTTTTTATTTATATAGAGATGGGGGTCTCACTATATACAGCCCTAGATATCCTGTAACTCATCTTGTAGACCAGGCTGCCATTAAAGTTACAGAAATCCATCTACCTCTGCCTGCAAAATGGAGGGATGAAGGCAGGTGCCACCATATTCAGCCTAAATAGTTCTTTCTATTGGACATCTATCTTCTTTGTTGGTTCATTTGATTAAAGAAATATTGAACTGAGCGACCGAATGGATTATCTCGGGCCTCCTTAACGGGGCAGCACCTGATGATGATGTTATCACTGTCCATATTTAGCACCCCCTTCCCTTTTTTCATATCTTCTGGGAGAGAGAAATGATTCGCAGAGTGTGTGCTCTTGCTGGAAATCCACATCAAGTCCCCTAGACGAACATCATCAGCTGGCCTTCCCTGCTGTCACAATACAGCAGGAAGCACAGGGGCGGGCTGCGGTTCCCGGTTGGCAGTGTTGGACAGGCCAGGCATGGCCAGGCTACGGTGATCCTGCTTGTGCCTGATCTTGAGAACTCTTCTGCTTTTTCCCCAGCTGCTGTCCTTATGCAAAACTCCTGACGACGTCCTTCTGCCCAAATCCCCTGGGCTCAACTGCATCCAGAGTCTCAGTGGCTCATAGCAGGAGCGCTCACGGACATAGAAAGTTGCATACGTTTCTCCCCACAGAGGATGTGATCCTCAACTGCATGCCAGGTAGACAGACCAAGGTCTCACCCCGGTGGGAACAAGAACATGACCTCACGTCTCTCTATAATTGTTCCCACCACTAACTTTTTTCTTTTTTTCCCAGAAAATTGTCAAGACTCCCTAAAGGCTTCTAATCTATATCCCTTGACCTCCTGATTCTGGATCCTGAATCTTGTTACGAACTCCAGGAGGCTTCAGAGTGTCCCCTCCTCTGTCAACCTCACTGAGCCTGGATGCCCCTCCAGTCTGGACAAAACTGGAGCTTTCCTGCCAGGTTGCCCCGCTACTACCAAAGGCATCAGAAGATGGTTGCAAGTTTCTGCTCAGCACTCTTGTGTTTATGCCCTGTCCCTCTGGCCCCACGTTCTTCCCAGGAACACTGGCTTCCCAGGCGTTTATCAGGATCTGTGTATGTTTTTCTTGTGTGGGATTTGAAATGACTTCTTTAAACAAGGTCTGAACTAAGATTGATTTCCTCTCTTTATTTAGAGTGTTTTGTTTTGTAATATGGTTCTTTTAACAATCTAAATTGTGGGAACTGGGGAGAAAAAAAGAGAGAGAGAGAATTTTCTGACTCCGTATACATATGAATTACTTTATCTGCCTTTGAAGACTTCCATGTCTTTCCCTTGAAAGGGTTAGAGCCAAATTCTTTGGGGGTCCCTTTCTTGTCAGAACTGTTATGAAGAGAATGATAGTCATCCTAAGACTTGCATGTAGGGCTGGGAATGAGACAACCCGGGGTCTTTGCGGCGCTGTCTATTTTTCTTTCAAAGTACAGCTGTATCCATTCATCGAAACTTCACAGCGTAAAGAAAGTTTCCTTTAATTTGATCTTCATGGTAGCCACAAGAGGTGAAGAGGCAAACATAATCACTCCAGGCACCAGAGGAGGTTTTGGCTTCCTAGTCAACTTGGTCTCCAACTCACCGAGTAGCTCAATCATTTGTAAGTATATTTAAAACTATTTCTGCATACCTACTATGTGTCAGGTCGAAGCCATAAGCTACTGTGAAATGATCTATTAAACCTTCCTCACACGCTAAAGGAACCACCCTGCTCTGGTAATGTCTGCTTATACTTGAAGGCCTCCCACGATGGGAACTTGCCATCTGTGATGACATTAGATTCCACAGAGGATGGCTCACACTGCCTGCATCCTCCTTTACACAAGGCTGACCCCATCTAGTGTTTGTCACTATGCAACCCAGCACATTCTTAGTTCTCTGGGATATATACAAGCATGTCCCCACCCCGTCCCCTCTGCTCTAATGGGAACAGTCTGTGCTTGTGTGTGAGTTGGGACACGTTTTCAGAATGAGCTCCAGCTTGGTGTTCATTTATCCTTTGGGACTATGATCACAAAGACGACCTGACAAGGCAACATGGGTAAGGACCAATTCATCCTTTATCCTGTGTCTAAGAACTTAATCAACACGACATTTAGATGGCAGAGTCATGTTGTGCCTACTGACCTACATGGGACTCAAACAGACAAAAAGCTCCTATTCCTCCCTGCACTGCTTCCCCCTGTCTCTCAGACTGGATGGGTGGGCAGATGCTCGAGTACAGAGCTGTTCTGTTGAATTTCCTCAGGTGAGGCTTCCTCCCATCCTTTTCAAGGGACTGTGGACTCTGACTTCGTGGTTACAAAATGTTGGGTTTCTCCTCAGTGTGCATCACACTCACATTGGACCATCTATCAGTTCTTTGTCCAAGTGTCAAAATTCTTGTAGAAGCCGAGTCCAGGGAAGGCCCTGTCTGGCTTCCTTCAATTCATCAAAGAATGATCCATGCAGCTGTGTGCGTCTCCAGCATGTGCGTAATGAGATGTGGCCTATCTTGTCAAATAGTAAGCTTTAGTGTACACTTATTTCTTCTACTAAACTTTCCTGATACCCAAGCCCAGGGAGCCCAGAAAGAAAGAAAAAAAATTAAAACAACTTAATAGGTGATTGCTTCCAGGGCACAGCGCTCTCCTTGCTTCCTTCCCAGGTACTTGCCAAACATCTGTTTCCTTACCACCTGTTCCAAATAGGGTGAGGATGACACTTTCTGGACCATGGTTGCATGAGATCAGGGGACAGGGGGGTCATGGAAGGATGGAAAAAGGTGGGTCACAGCCAGATATTGGAACAGGCCAAAGATAAAAGTGCTTACTGATGTTGTAGCCATACTGTGATATTCTCTCTCTCTCTCTCTCTCTCTCTCTCTCTCTCTCTCTCTCTCTCTCTC
>NC_034596.1:11760208-11763275 GCF_900095145.1 Mus pahari | reverse complement strand
CTCCCTCGCTCCCTCCCTCCCTCCCTCCCTCCTTCCTTCCTTCCTTCCTTTCTTCCTTCCTTCCTTCTCTCTCTTCTCCTACTCTCCATCCATTCTTCCCTCCTCCCTCCCTCCCTTCTTTTTTATAATATGGATTCTGGAGAATCTTCTTGCTTGAAAGATAAGCACTTAAGTGGCTGAACCTTCTGCCAAGCCTTTCCTTTCTCTTTATTGTATAAGTTTTACAAAATAATCATTGTGTGATGTCAGACAAGCTGTGAAGCTGCCAGCTTCAGTCTTCAGTTTACATTTATGGTAGCATTAATGCCCTATGGGTTGGGTAATCATATAACTTCACCTTTCAGACTGGTTCCTCATCACCATGCTGGGACACATAGGCCTTCTATGTTATACCTAGTTTTCCTGGAAGGCACCAAAGGTTATTCTGGATCAGGCAGGGAACCTGTGTAACTTCACCTCTTGGGTAGAGTATGAGAGTGGAGAGTTGGGGATGAAAATTTGGCTCAGGGTCAAATGTTTTGAGGTTGCTAAAGCTCCAGCTACAACATGGTTGAAGCTTTTTCATGACACTAGAAAATTGTGTAGTTGAAAACCAAGTCATTTCCATTAGCTCTGGTATTTCTACATGCATCTCCTTGACACTGTTCTTGGACCAGTTTGTGTTATCAAGTAAGCCCTCCCTCTGGAAGGTGTCTCCTTCAAAACTTGGTCGCTTGTTTATTTGGGGGTTGAAAACTAGAAAATTAGAATTCTTTAAAGTCACAGACTCGAATCCTTCAATAAAATTGTGTAGAACTTATGAAGGGGAAATGAAATGAAGGGTTTGAGAAATGCCCCTGGGGGCAGGACTTGACAGCTCACTTCATCTGCTTCTCTCCTGTTACTGACAGGCACTCCTGGCTTGAAAGAAGAGAGAATCATTCAGTGAAGGTTACCATGTTTCCATCCCTGTCTGTTGGCTTTCAGAAACATTCTGTGTGAGGCATTTTGTAGGAAATAAAGCAACAGCAAGAAAACCGAATGGCCTTTTACTATATGCAGCCTCGAGTTAAAATTCCAAGAGGTCCTGAAGTTATGTACAGACTTTCAAAGCAGCTGTTCAAAACCCCATCTTCATCATCAAGGGCAGGGCTGGGTTAAAGACCATTCTTTACATAAGGACTCATAGCGAGGACAAGAAGGGTCAACACTTCCTGGGCAAGAACAAAGGCAGGGAAGCTTCCTGGGGTATCCCAGAGATCATCATTATGCCCCTGGGTCACCCCTGTGATGCTGCTCTATCTGATGCTGGTGCTTCAGTTCAGTGCTAGAATACCTGTGTAGCATCATCTAGGCTGCCGGTTCCATTCCCGGTGTTTCCCTCTTTCTGGCTTAGTTGTTTCCTATAATGTATGCATGTGCGTATGTATGTATGTATGTATGTATGTATGTATGTATGTATGTATGTATATGATCCTCATGCATGGTTAATCCTCAGCCAGATGATTATACTACCACTTTAATACAGGGTTTCTACCCAGGTTATCACGGGTGCTGTACTTTATATGACAGGATGTTTAGCATTGGCTTCTACATACCAGATGACATAGTTATACAGACCTGGGATGGTTAGTTTTGTCAATTTAATACAACCTAGAATCACCTGGAAAAGGAAATTGTCTATATCAAGTTAACTAGTGGGCATGTCTGAAGGGAATAGTATCAATGAAATTGATTGGTATGGGAAGGCCTATCCCACCTCGGGGAGTACCACTCCCTAGAAAAGGGGGTCCTGAACTGCAATGTGTACAGGGTTCTGATGACAAGTACCGTGATGTATGCATTCCTTCTCTTTCTGCTCTCGCCTATGGATGTATTAGCTGTTTGAAGTACATTCTGCCTTGACTCCCCTGACATGATGGGCTATAACCATTATGAGCTAAAACATACCTTTTCTCCCTTGAGTTTGATTTTGTCAGGATATTTTATCATAGCAATAGAAAATGAAACTAGAATACTACCCCAACTTACATGATAACAAGATCTCTCCAGACAAGATTAATAGGTCTCTTAAGATTTACTTATTTATTTTATGTTTATGAGTACATGGTAGCTGTCTTTGGACACATCAGAAAAGGGCATCAGATCCCATTACAATGGTTGTGAGCCACCATTTGGTTGCTGGAAATTTAACGCAGGACCTCTGGAAGAGCAGACAGTGTTCTTAACTGCTGAGCCATCTCTCCAACCCCCTCAGTAGGTCTCTAGATCCATAATTTCTACCCCCACTTAGTGCTAGTACAAATCTCTGCCCTAGAATTACCCAGAATTCCTAAGACAATACCTGGTATCATAATGCAATAGAAGAAAATAGAGTTTGAACTAGACTGATGTGAATTTTGACCCAGCCTACCAGTTACTACCTTGCTGGCTGTGTTTTGTCAACTGTAAGATGAACATAATATCAGTTCTCCTTGCTGTAGTCACAAAGGAAGAGGTCTATGTGAGCCATGTCTGACTGAGAGAAGACCTTCTGCTCACATTCTTTGCTTTCCTGGATCACACAGGTCATGAGATCTCACACTCCACTGGCACTGGACAGGAGTGCCATGCCACTGTGCCTAGGTCTGAAGAGGGTCAAATTGGAGCCAAATATAAGATATAGAATTTTTGTTTGGTTCAAGTTATTGAGTGTTGCTCATTGTTCAGAAGAAAGAAAGTGCTTCTACTGGGTGTTCATGTGTTTCAATATACCTTTAACCCTTTAGCTACTCACACAATCTCTTTGCAGAGAGATTCTTGCCCCATATCACACATGGTTGTCCCATCTGAGCTAAGTTTATTCCTCATATAAATCAGTTCATGCTTTGCCCATTTTTTGAGGAGAAATAAATCCCACAGAGGGGAAGTGAGTTCATTAAAGCTACACCACAAGTTGGTGACTTGCTTGGCACAGAGCCCAGTGGCTGGCTCCTGAGTCGGTCTCTGGCTCTTAGTGCTACAGAAATTGGTGGTGTATGTGGGTTAGCTGTGATGGTGGTGGTGGTGGTGGTGGTGGTGGTGATGGTGGTGGTGGTGGTGGTGGTGG